>NW_027099491.1:0-295192 GCF_031753505.1 Anomalospiza imberbis | reverse complement strand
GCTAGGATTCCATTGCGGCCTAAGTGAACATCGTGGAATCATGGAGACACTGTGACACAGTGGAGTTTTTCAAACTCAGGAGACGATTGTGACATGATGGAAGATGATTGAACAAACAGGCGAGGCCACATGCAGTCAAGGTGTCGTTTTGATATGAAGAAAGCAAGGACTCCATTGTGACACAACAGAACCACATGGCGCATGGAACCAAGTGGCCACTGTGACACACTGGAACATTTAATCAGGCCAAGGAGACCATTGTGACGTGATGGAAGAAGATTAAACCAACAGCTAAGGCCACATGGAGCCAAGGAGGCATTGTGACATGACGAAGGCAAGGATTCCACTGTGGCCTGACTGAACCACATGGAACCAAGGAGCCACTGTGACACAGTGGAGTTTTTTCACACTCAGGAGACGATTGTGACATGATGGAAGATGATTGAACTCACAGGTAAGGATACATTAAAATCAGGAGCCAGGGTGACACTGTAGAGCTTTGCAATTCAAGGAGACTATTATGACATGATGGCAGATGATTGAACTCAGAGGTAAGGCCAAATGGAGCCAAGGAGGCATTGTGACATGAAGAAAGCAAGGATTCCAGTGGTGCCTAATAGAACCACATCGAACCAAGGAGTCACTGTGACACAGTGGAGGTTTTTAAGGCCAAGGAGACCATTGTGACGTGATGGAGGATGAGCAAACTCACAGGTAAGGCCACATGCAGTCAAGGAGTCGTTTTGACACGAAAAAAGCAAGGACTCCATTGCGACATAACAGAACCGCATAGCGCGTGGAACCAAGGGGCCACTGTGACACAGTGGACGTTTTTCGGACCAAGGAGTCATTGTGACATGATGGAAGATGATTAAACCAATAGGTAAGGCCCCATGGAATGAAGAAACCGTGTTGACACTGTAGAGCTTTTTCAAGCCAAGGAGACTATGGTGGCGTGATGGAAGATAGTTGAACGCAGATGTAAAGGCCTCATGGAGCCAAGGAGGCATTGTGACATGATGAAAGCAAGGATTCCATTGCGGCCTAAGTGAACCTCTTGAAACCAAGGAGCCACTGTGACACAGTGGGGTTTTTTCAAACTCAGGAGATGATTGTGACATGATGGAAGTGATTGAACACACAGGTAAGGCCACTTGAAGCCAAGCAGCCATTTTCACGCAAAGAAAGCAAGGATTCCATTGTGACACGACAGATCCGCAAGGCGCATGGAACCAAGGGGCCACAGTTACACAGTGGAGCTTTTTCAGACGAAGGGGTCATTGTGACATGATGGAAGATGCTGAAACCAACAGGTAAGGCCACAAGGAGCCAAGGGCCATGGTGACATGTAGAAAGCACGGTTAACATTGTGACATGACAGAACTGCATGGAACCAAAGGGCCACTGTGACACAATGGAGCTTTTGGAAACCAAGGAGACCATTGTGACATGGTGGAAGAAGATTAAACCAACAGGTAAGGCTACAAGGAGCCAAGGAGGCATTGTGACATGACGAAGGCAAGGATTCCACTGTGGCCTGACTGATCCACATGGAACCAAGGAGCCACTGTGACACAGTGGAGTTTTTTCAAACTCAGGAGACGATTGTGACATGATGGAAGATGATTGAACTCACAGGTAAGGCCACATTAAAATGAGGAGCCAGGGTGACACTGTAGAGCTTTGCAATGCAAGGAGACTATTATGACATGATGGCAGATGATTGAACTCAGAGGCAAGGCCACATGGAGACAGGGAGGCATTGTGACATGAAGAAAGCAAGGATTCCAGTGGTGCCTAATAGAACCACATCGAACCAAGGATTCACTGTGACACAGTGGAGGATTTTAAGGCCAAGGAGACCATTGTGACGTGATGGAAGATGAGCAAACTCACATGTAAGGCCACATGCAGCCAAGGAGTCGTTTTGATTTGAAGAAAGCAAGGACTCCATTGTGACACAACAGAACCACATGGCGCATGGAACCAAGAGGCCACTGTGACACACTGGAACTTTTTCAGACCAAGGAGACCATTGTGACATGATGGAAGGAGATTAAACGAACAGGTAAGGCCTCATGGAGCCAAGGAGGCATTGTGACATGACGAAGGCAAGAATTCCACTGTGGCCTGACTGAACCACATGGAACCAAGGAGCCACTGTGACACAGTGGGGTTTTTTCAAACTCAGGAGATGATTGTGACATGATGGAAGTGATTGAACACACAGGTAAGGCCACTTGAAGCCAAGCAGCCATTTTCACGCAAAGAAAGCAAGGATTCCATTGTGACACGACAGATTCGCATGGCGCATGGAACCAAGGGGCCACAGTTACACAGTGGAGCTTTTTGAGACCAAGGAGTCATTGTGACATGATGGAAGATGCTGAAACCAACAGGTAAGGCCAGAAAGAGCCTAGGGCCATTGTGACATGTAGAAAGCACGGTTAACATTGTGACATGACAGAACTGCATGGAACCAAGGGGCCACTGTGACACAATGGAGCTTTTGGAAAGCAAGGAGATCATTGTGACATGGTGGAAGATGATTGAACCAACAGGTAAGGCCACATGGAATCATGGCACCATGGTGACACTCTGTAGCTTTCTCAAACCAAGGAGATTATTGTGACATGATGGAAGATGATTGAACTCAGAGGTAAGGCCACATGGAGCCAAGGAGGCATTGTGACATGAAGAAAGCAAGGATTCCACTGTGGCCTAACTGAACCACATGGAACCAAGGAGCCTCTGTGACACAGTGGAGGTTTTTCCGACCAAGGAGACCATTGTGACATGATGGAAGATGATTGAACTCATAGGTAAGGCCACATGCAGACAAGGAGTCGTTTTGATATGAAGAAAGCAAGGACTCCATTGTGACACAACAGAACCACCTGGCGCATGGAACCAAGAGGCCACTGTGACACATTGGAGCTTTTTCAGACCAAGGAGACCATCGTGACATGACGGAAGATTATTACACCTCCACGTAAGACCACATGGAACGGAGGAGCCATGGTGACACTCTGTAGAGCTTTTTCAGTCCAAGGAGACTATTATGACATGATGGCAGATGATTGAACTCAGAGGCAAGGCCACATGGAGCCAAGGAGGCATTGTGACATGAAGAAAGCAAGGATTCCACTGTGGCCTAACTGAACCACATGGAACCAAGGGGCCGGCCACTGTGACACAGTGGAGGTTTTTCAGACCAAGGAGTCCATTGTGACATGATGGAAGATGATTGAACCAACAGGTAAGGCCCCATGGAATTAAGGAGCCCTGGTGACACTGTAGAGCTTTTTCAAGCCAAGGAGATTATGGTGACGTGATGGAAGATGATTGAACTCCGAGGTGAGGCCACATGGAGCCAAGCAGGCACTGTGACATGACGAAAGCTAGGATTCCATTGCGGCCTAAGTGAACATCATGGAACCATGGAGCCACTGTGACACAGTGGAGTTTTTTCAAACTCAGGAGACGATTGTGACATGATGGAAGATGATTGAACAAACAGGCGAGGCCACATGCAGTCAAGGTGTCGTTTTGATATGAAGAAAGCAAGGACTCCATTGTGACACAACAGAACCACATGGCGCATGGAACCAAGTGGCCACTGTGACACACTGGAACATTTAATCAGGCCAAGGAGACCATTGTGACGTGATGGAAGAAGATTAAACCAACAGCTAAGGCCACATGGAGCCAAGGAGGCATTGTGACATGACGAAGGCAAGGATTCCACTGTGGCCTGACTGAACCACATGGAACCAAGGAGCCACTGTGACACAGTGGAGTTTTTTCACACTCAGGAGACGATTGTGACATGATGGAAGATGATTGAACTCACAGGTAAGGATACATTAAAATCAGGAGCCAGGGTGACACTGTAGAGCTTTGCAATTCAAGGAGACTATTATGACATGATGGCAGATGATTGAACTCAGAGGTAAGGCCAAATGGAGCCAAGGAGGCATTGTGACATGAAGAAAGCAAGGATTCCAGTGGTGCCTAATAGAACCACATCGAACCAAGGAGTCACTGTGACACAGTGGAGGTTTTTAAGGCCAAGGAGACCATTGTGACGTGATGGAGGATGAGCAAACTCACAGGTAAGGCCACATGCAGTCAAGGAGTCGTTTTGACACGAAAAAAGCAAGGACTCCATTGCGACATAACAGAACCGCATGGCGCGTGGAACCAAGGGGCCACTGTGACACAGTGGACGTTTTTCGGACCAAGGAGTCATTGTGACATGATGGAAGATGATTAAACCAATAGGTAAGGCCCCATGGAATGAAGAAACCGTGTTGACACTGTAGAGCTTTTTCAAGCCAAGGAGACTATGGTGGCGTGATGGAAGATAGTTGAACGCAGATGTAAAGGCCTCATGGAGCCAAGGAGGCATTGTGACATGATGAAAGCAAGGATTCCATTGCGGCCTAAGTGAACCTCTTGAAACCAAGGAGCCACTGTGACACAGTGGAGTTTTTTCAAACTCAGGAGACGATTGTGACATGATGGAAGATGATTGAACTCACAGGTAAGGCCACATTAAAATGAGGAGCCAGGGTGACACTGTAGAGCTTTGCAATGCAAGGAGACTATTATGACATGATGGCAGATGATTGAACTCAGAGGCAAGGCCACATGGAGACAGGGAGGCATTGTGACATGAAGAAAGCAAGGATTCCAGTGGTGCCTAATAGAACCACATCGAACCAAGGATTCACTGTGACACAGTGGAGGATTTTAAGGCCAAGGAGACCATTGTGACGTGATGGAAGATGAGCAAACTCACATGTAAGGCCACATGCAGCCAAGGAGTCGTTTTGATTTGAAGAAAGCAAGGACTCCATTGTGACACAACAGAACCACATGGCGCATGGAACCAACAGGCCGCTGTGACACACTGGAACTTTTTCAGACCAAGGAGAGCATTGTGACATGATGGAAGGAGATTAAACCAACAGGTAAGGCCTCATGGAGCCAAGGAGGCATTGTGACATGACGAAGGCAAGAATTCCACTGTGGCCTGACTGAACCACATGGAACCAAGGAGCCACTGTGACACAGTGGGGTTTTTTCAAACTCAGGAGATGATTGTGACATGATGGAAGTGATTGAACACACAGGTAAGGCCACTTGAAGCCAAGCAGCCATTTTCACGCAAAGAAAGCAAGGATTCCATTGTGACACGACAGATTCGCATGGCGCATGGAACCAAGGGGCCACAGTTACACAGTGGAGCTTTTTGAGACCAAGGAGTCATTGTGACATGATGGAAGATGCTGAAACCAACAGGTAAGGCCAGAAAGAGCCTAGGGCCATTGTGACATGTAGAAAGCACGGTTAACATTGTGACATGACAGAACTGCAAGGAACCAAGTGGCCACTGTGACACAATGGAGCTTTTGGAAAGCAAGGAGATCATTGTGACATGGTGGAAGATGATTGAACCAACAGGTAAGGCCACATGGAATCATGGCACCATGGTGACACTCTGTAGCTTTCTCAAACCAAGGAGATTATTGTGACATGATGGAAGATGATTGAACTCAGAGGTAAGGCCACATGGAATTAAGGAGGCATTGTGACATGAAGAAAGCAAGGATTCCACTGTGGCCTAACTGAACCACATGGAACCAAGGAGCCACTGTGACACAGTGGAGGTTTTTCCGACCAAGGAGACCATTGTGACATGATGGAAGATGATTGAACTCATAGGTAAGGCCACATGCAGACAAGGAGTCGTTTTGATATGAAGAAAGCAAGGACTCCATTGTGACACAACAGAACCACCTGGCGCATGGAACCACGAGGCCACTGTGACACATTGGAGCTTTTTCAGACCAAGGAGACCATCGTGACATGACGGAAGATTATTACACCTCCAGGTAAGACCACATGGAACGGAGGAGCCATGGTGACACTCTGTAGAGCTTTTTCAGTCCAAGAAAACTATTATGACATGATGGCAGATGATTGAACTCAGAGGCAAGGCCACATGGAGACAAGGAGGCATTGTGACATGAAGAAAGCAAGGATTCCACTGTGGCCTAACTGAACCACATGGAACCAAGGGGCCGGCCACTGTGACACAGTGGAGGTTTTTCAGACCAAGGAGTCAATTGTGACATGATGGAAGATGATTGAACCAACAGGTAAGGCCCCATGGAATTAAGGAGCCCTGGTGACACTGTAGAGCTTTTTCAAGCCAATGAGATTATGGTGACGTGATGGAAGATGATTGAACTCCGAGGTAAGGCCACATGGAGCCAAGCAGGCACTGTGACATGACGAAAGCTAGGATTCCATTGCGGCCTAAGTGAACATCATGGAATCATGGAGACACTGTGACACAGTGGAGTTTTTTCAAACTCAGGAGACGATTGTGACATGATGGAAGATGATTGAACAAACAGGCGAGGCCACATGCAGTCAAGGTGTCGTTTTGATATGAAGAAAGCAAGGACTCCATTGTGACACAACAGAACCACATGGCGCATGGAACCAAGTGGCCACTGTGACACACTGGAACATTTAATCAGGCCAAGGAGACCATTGTGACGTGATGGAAGAAGATTAAACCAACAGCTAAGGCCACATGGAGCCAAGGAGGCATTGTGACATGACGAAGGCAAGGATTCCACTGTGGCCTGACTGAACCACATGGAACCAAGGAGCCACTGTGACACAGTGGAGTTTTTTCACACTCAGGAGACGATTGTGACATGATGGAAGATGATTGAACTCACAGGTAAGGATACATTAAAATCAGGAGCCAGGGTGACACTGTAGAGCTTTGCAATTCAAGGAGACTATTATGACATGATGGCAGATGATTGAACTCAGAGGTAAGGCCAAATGGAGCCAAGGAGGCATTGTGACATGAAGAAAGCAAGGATTCCAGTGGTGCCTAATAGAACCACATCGAACCAAGGAGTCACTGTGACACAGTGGAGGTTTTTAAGGCCAAGGAGACCATTGTGACGTGATGGAGGATGAGCAAACTCACAGGTAAGGCCACATGCAGTCAAGGAGTCGTTTTGACACGAAAAAAGCAAGGACTCCATTGCGACATAACAGAACCGCATGGCGCGTGGAACCAAGGGGCCACTGTGACACAGTGGACGTTTTTCGGACCAAGGAGTCATTGTGACATGATGGAAGATGATTAAACCAATAGGTAAGGCCCCATGGAATGAAGAAACCGTGTTGACACTGTAGAGCTTTTTCAAGCCAAGGAGACTATGGTGGCGTGATGGAAGATAGTTGAACGCAGATGTAAAGGCCTCATGGAGCCAAGGAGGCATTGTGACATGATGAAAGCAAGGATTCCATTGCGGCCTAAGTGAACCTCTTGAAACCAAGGAGCCACTGTGACACAGTGGAGTTTTTTCAAACTCAGGAGACGATTGTGACATGATGGAAGATGATTGAACTCACAGGTAAGGCCACATTAAAATGAGGAGCCAGGGTGACACTGTAGAGCTTTGCAATGCAAAGAGACTATTATGACATGATGGCAGATGATTGAACTCAGAGGCAAGGCCACATGGAGACAGGGAGGCATTGTGACATGAAGAAAGCAAGGATTCCAGTGGTGCCTAATAGAACCACATCGAACCAAGGATTCACTGTGACACAGTGGAGGATTTTAAGGCCAAGGAGACCATTGTGACGTGATGGAGGATGAGCAAACTCACAGGTAAGGCCACATGCAGTCAAGGAGTCGTTTTGACACGAAAAAAGCAAGGACTCCATTGCGACATAACAGAACCGCATAGCGCGTGGAACCAAGGGGCCACTGTGACACAGTGGACGTTTTTCGGACCAAGGAGTCATTGTGACATGATGGAAGATGATTAAACCAATAGGTAAGGCCCCATGGAATGAAGAAACCGTGTTGACACTGTAGAGCTTTTTCAAGCCAAGGAGACTATGGTGGCGTGATGGAAGATAGTTGAACGCAGATGTAAAGGCCTCATGGAGCCAAGGAGGCATTGTGACATGATGAAAGCAAGGATTCCATTGCGGCCTAAGTGAACCTCTTGAAACCAAGGAGCCACTGTGACACAGTGGGGTTTTTTCAAACTCAGGAGATGATTGTGACATGATGGAAGTGATTGAACACACAGGTAAGGCCACTTGAAGGCAAGCAGCCATTTTCACGCAAAGAAAGCAAGGATTCCATTGTGACACGACAGATCCGCAAGGCGCATGGAACCAAGGGGCCACAGTTACACAGTGGAGCTTTTTCAGACGAAGGGGTCATTGTGACATGATGGAAGATGCTGAAACCAACAGGTAAGGCCACAAGGAGCCAAGGGCCATGGTGACATGTAGAAAGCACGGTTAACATTGTGACATGACAGAACTGCATGGAACCAAAGGGCCACTGTGACACAATGGAGCTTTTGGAAACCAAGGAGACCATTGTGACATGGTGGAAGAAGATTAAACCAACAGGTAAGGCTACAAGGAGCCAAGGAGGCATTGTGACATGACGAAGGCAAGGATTCCACTGTGGCCTGACTGATCCACATGGAACCAAGGAGCCACTGTGACACAGTGGAGTTTTTTCAAACTCAGGAGACGATTGTGACATGATGGAAGATGATTGAACTCACAGGTAAGGCCACATTAAAATGAGGAGCCAGGGTGACACTGTAGAGCTTTGCAATGCAAGGAGACTATTATGACATGATGGCAGATGATTGAACTCAGAGGCAAGGCCACATGGAGACAGGGAGGCATTGTGACATGAAGAAAGCAAGGATTCCAGTGGTGCCTAATAGAACCACATCGAACCAAGGATTCACTGTGACACAGTGGAGGATTTTAAGGCCAAGGAGACCATTGTGACGTGATGGAAGATGAGCAAACTCACATGTAAGGCCACATGCAGCCAAGGAGTCGTTTTGATTTGAAGAAAGCAAGGACTCCATTGTGACACAACAGAACCACATGGCGCATGGAACCAACAGGCCGCTGTGACACACTGGAACTTTTTCAGACCAAGGAGACCATTGTGACATGATGGAAGGAGATTAAACCAACAGGTAAGGCCTCATGGAGCCAAGGAGGCATTGTGACATGACGAAGGCAAGAATTCCACTGTGGCCTGACTGAACCACATGGAACCAAGGAGCCACTGTGACACAGTGGGGTTTTTTCAAACTCAGGAGATGATTGTGACATGATGGAAGTGATTGAACACACAGGTAAGGCCACTTGAAGCCAAGCAGCCATTTTCACGCAAAGAAAGCAAGGATTCCATTGTGACACGACAGATTCGCATGGCACATGGAACCAAGGGGCCACAGTTACACAGTGGAGCTTTTTGAGACCAAGGAGTCATTGTGACATGATGGAAGATGCTGAAACCAACAGGTAAGGCCAGAAAGAGCCTAGGGCCATTGTGACATGTAGAAAGCACGGTTAACATTGTGACATGACAGAACTGCATGGAACCAAGGGGCCACTGTGACACAATGGAGCTTTTGGAAAGCAAGGAGACCATTGTGACATGGTGGAAGATGATTGAACCAACAGGTAAGGCCACATGGAATCATGGCACCATGGTGACACTCTGTAGCTTTCTCAAACCAAGGAGATTATTGTGACATGATGGAAGATGATTGAACTCAGAGGTAAGGCCACATGGAGCCAAGGAGGCATTGTGACATGAAGAAAGCAAGGATTCCACTGTGGCCTAACTGAACCACATGGAACCAAGGAGCCTCTGTGACACAGTGGAGGTTTTTCCGACCAAGGAGACCATTGTGACATGATGGAAGATGATTGAACTCATAGGTAAGGCCACATGCAGACAAGGAGTCGTTTTGATATGAAGAAAGCAAGGACTCCATTGTGACACAACAGAACCACCTGGCGCATGGAACCAAGAGGCCACTGTGACACATTGGAGCTTTTTCAGACCAAGGAGACCATCGTGACATGACGGAAGATTATTACACCTCCAGGTAAGACCACATGGAACGGAGGAGCCATGGTGACACTCTGTAGAGCGTTTTCAGTCCAAGGAGACTATTATGACATGATGGCAGATGATTGAACTCAGAGGCAAGGCCACATGGAGCCAAGGAGGCATTGTGACATGAAGAAAGCAAGGATTCCACTGTGGCCTAACTGAACCACATGGAACCAAGGGGCCGGCCACTGTGACACAGTGGAGGTTTTTCAGACCAAGGAGTCCATTGTGACATGATGGAAGATGATTGAACCAACAGGTAAGGCCCCATGGAATTAAGGAGCCCTGGTGACACTGTAGAGCTTTTTCAAGCCAAGGAGATTATGGTGACGTGATGGAAGATGATTGAACTCCGAGGTAAGGCCACATGGAGCCAAGCAGGCACTGTGACATGACGAAAGCTAGGATTCCATTGCGGCCTAAGTGAACATCGTGGAATCATGGAGACACTGTGACACAGTGGAGTTTTTTCAAACTCAGGAGACGATTGTGACATGATGGAAGATGATTGAACAAACAGGCGAGGCCACATGCAGTCAAGGTGTCGTTTTGATATGAAGAAAGCAAGGACTCCATTGTGACACAACAGAACCACATGGCGCATGGAACCAAGTGGCCACTGTGACACACTGGAACATTTAATCAGGCCAAGGAGACCATTGTGACGTGATGGAAGAAGATTAAACCAACAGCTAAGGCCACATGGAGCCAAGGAGGCATTGTGACATGACGAAGGCAAGGATTCCACTGTGGCCTGACTGAACCACATGGAACCAAGGAGCCACTGTGACACAGTGGAGTTTTTTCACACTCAGGAGACGATTGTGACATGATGGAAGATGATTGAACTCACAGGTAAGGATACATTAAAATGAGGAGCCAGGGTGACACTGTAGAGCTTTGCAATTCAAGGAGACTATTATGACATGATGGCAGATGATTGAACTCAGAGGTAAGGCCAAATGGAGCCAAGGAGGCATTGTGACATGAAGAAAGCAAGGATTCCAGTGGTGCCTAATAGAACCACATCGAACCAAGGAGTCACTGTGACACAGTGGAGGTTTTTAAGGCCAAGGAGACCATTGTGACGTGATGGAGGATGAGCAAACTCACAGGTAAGGCCACATGCAGTCAAGGAGTCGTTTTGACACGAAAAAAGCAAGGACTCCATTGCGACATAACAGAACCGCATGGCGCGTGGAACCAAGGGGCCACTGTGACACAGTGGACGTTTTTCGGACCAAGGAGTCATTGTGACATGATGGAAGATGATTAAACCAATAGGTAAGGCCCCATGGAATGAAGAAACCGTGTTGACACTGTAGAGCTTTTTCAAGCCAAGGAGACTATGGTGGCATGATGGAAGATAGTTGAACGCAGATGTAAAGGCCTCATGGAGCCAAGGAGGCATTGTGACATGATGAAAGCAAGGATTCCATTGCGGCCTAAGTGAACCTCTTGAAACCAAGGAGCCACTGTGACACAGTGGGGTTTTTTCAAACTCAGGAGATGATTGTGACATGATGGAAGTGATTGAACACACAGGTAAGGCCACTTGAAGGCAAGCAGCCATTTTCACGCAAAGAAAGCAAGGATTCCATTGTGACACGACAGATCCGCAAGGCGCATGGAACCAAGGGGCCACAGTTACACAGTGGAGCTTTTTCAGACGAAGGGGTCATTGTGACATGATGGAAGATGCTGAAACCAACAGGTAAGGCCACAAGGAGCCAAGGGCCATGGTGACATGTAGAAAGCACGGTTAACATTGTGACATGACAGAACTGCATGGAACCAAAGGGCCACTGTGACACAATGGAGCTTTTGGAAACCAAGGAGACCATTGTGACATGGTGGAAGAAGATTAAACCAACAGGTAAGGCTACAAGGAGCCAAGGAGGCATTGTGACATGACGAAGGCAAGGATTCCACTGTGGCCTGACTGATCCACATGGAACCAAGGAGCCACTGTGACACAGTGGAGTTTTTTCAAACTCAGGAGACGATTGTGACATGATGGAAGATGATTGAACTCACAGGTAAGGCCACATTAAAATGAGGAGCCAGGGTGACACTGTAGAGCTTTGCAATGCAAGGAGACTATTATGACATGATGGCAGATGATTGAACTCAGAGGCAAGGCCACATGGAGACAGGGAGGCATTGTGACATGAAGAAAGCAAGGATTCCAGTGGTGCCTAATAGAACCACATCGAACCAAGGATTCACTGTGACACAGTGGAGGATTTTAAGGCCAAGGAGACCATTGTGACGTGATGGAAGATGAGCAAACTCACATGTAAGGCCACATGCAGCCAAGGAGTCGTTTTGATTTGAAGAAAGCAAGGACTCCATTGTGACACAACAGAACCACATGGCGCATGGAACCAAGAGGCCACTGTGACACACTGGAACTTTTTCAGACCAAGGAGACCATTGTGACATGATGGAAGGAGATTAAACCAACAGGTAAGGCCTCATGGAGCCAAGGAGGCATTGTGACATGACGAAGGCAAGAATTCCACTGTGGCCTGACTGAACCACATGGAACCAAGGAGCCACTGTGACACAGTGGGGTTTTTTCAAACTCAGGAGATGATTGTGACATGATGGAAGTGATTGAACACACAGGTAAGGCCACTTGAAGCCAAGCAGCCATTTTCACGCAAAGAAAGCAAGGATTCCATTGTGACACGACAGATTCGCATGGCGCATGGAACCAAGGGGCCACAGTTACACAGTGGAGCTTTTTGAGACCAAGGAGTCATTGTGACATGATGGAAGATGCTGAAACCAACAGGTAAGGCCAGAAAGAGCCTAGGGCCATTGTGACATGTAGAAAGCACGGTTAACATTGTGACATGACAGAACTGCATGGAACCAAGGGGCCACTGTGACACAATGGAGCTTTTGGAAAGCAAGGAGATCATTGTGACATGGTGGAAGATGATTGAACCAACAGGTAAGGCCACATGGAATCATGGCACCATGGTGACACTCTGTAGCTTTCTCAAACCAAGGAGATTATTGTGACATGATGGAAGATGATTGAACTCAGAGGTAAGGCCACATGGAGCCAAGGAGGCATTGTGACATGAAGAAAGCAAGGATTCCACTGTGGCCTAACTGAACCACATGGAACCAAGGAGCCTCTGTGACACAGTGGAGGTTTTTCCGACCAAGGAGACCATTGTGACATGATGGAAGATGATTGAACTCATAGGTAAGGCCACATGCAGACAAGGAGTCGTTTTGATATGAAGAAAGCAAGGACTCCATTGTGACACAACAGAACCACCTGGCGCATGGAACCAAGAGGCCACTGTGACACATTGGAGCTTTTTCAGACCAAGGAGACCATCGTGACATGACGGAAGATTATTACACCTCCAGGTAAGACCACATGGAACGGAGGAGCCATGGTGACACTCTGTAGAGCTTTTTCAGTCCAAGGAGACTATTATGACATGATGGCAGATGATTGAACTCAGAGGCAAGGCCACATGGAGCCAAGGAGGCATTGTGACATGAAGAAAGCAAGGATTCCACTGTGGCCTAACTGAACCACATGGAACCAAGGGGCCGGCCACTGTGACACAGTGGAGGTTTTTCAGACCAAGGAGTCCATTGTGACATGATGGAAGATGATTGAACCAACAGGTAAGGCCCCATGGAATTAAGGAGCCCTGGTGACACTGTAGAGCTTTTTCAAGCCAAGGAGATTATGGTGACGTGATGGAAGATGATTGAACTCCGAGGTGAGGCCACATGGAGCCAAGCAGGCACCGTGACATGACGAAAGCTAGGATTCCATTGCGGCCTAAGTGAACATCATGGAACCATGGAGCCACTGTGACACAGTGGAGTTTTTTCAAACTCAGGAGACGATTGTGACATGATGGAAGATGATTGAACAAACAGGCGAGGCCACATGCAGTCAAGGTGTCGTTTTGATATGAAGAAAGCAAGGACTCCATTGTGACACAACAGAACCACATGGCGCATGGAACCAAGTGGCCACTGTGACACACTGGAACATTTAATCAGGCCAAGGAGACCATTGTGACGTGATGGAAGAAGATTAAACCAACAGCTAAGGCCACATGGAGCCAAGGAGGCATTGTGACATGACGAAGGCAAGGATTCCACTGTGGCCTGACTGAACCACATGGAACCAAGGAGCCACTGTGACACAGTGGAGTTTTTTCACACTCAGGAGACGATTGTGACATGATGGAAGATGATTGAACTCACAGGTAAGGATACATTAAAATCAGGAGCCAGGGTGACACTGTAGAGCTTTGCAATTCAAGGAGACTATTATGACATGATGGCAGATGATTGAACTCAGAGGTAAGGCCAAATGGAGCCAAGGAGGCATTGTGACATGAAGAAAGCAAGGATTCCAGTGGTGCCTAATAGAACCACATCGAACCAAGGAGTCACTGTGACACAGTGGAGGTTTTTAAGGCCAAGGAGACCATTGTGACGTGATGGAGGATGAGCAAACTCACAGGTAAGGCCACATGCAGTCAAGGAGTCGTTTTGACACGAAAAAAGCAAGGACTCCATTGCGACATAACAGAACCGCATGGCGCGTGGAACCAAGGGGCCACTGTGACACAGTGGACGTTTTTCGGACCAAGGAGTCATTGTGACATGATGGAAGATGATTAAACCAATAGGTAAGGCCCCATGGAATGAAGAAACCGTGTTGACACTGTAGAGCTTTTTCAAGCCAAGGAGACTATGGTGGCGTGATGGAAGATAGTTGAACGCAGATGTAAAGGCCTCATGGAGCCAAGGAGGCATTGTGACATGATGAAAGCAAGGATTCCATTGCGGCCTAAGTGAACCTCTTGAAACCAAGGAGCCACTGTGACACAGTGGAGTTTTTTCAAACTCAGGAGACGATTGTGACATGATGGAAGATGATTGAACTCACAGGTAAGGCCACATTAAAATGAGGAGCCAGGGTGACACTGTAGAGCTTTGCAATGCAAGGAGACTATTATGACATGATGGCAGATGATTGAACTCAGAGGCAAGGCCACATGGAGACAGGGAGGCATTGTGACATGAAGAAAGCAAGGATTCCAGTGGTGCCTAATAGAACCACATCGAACCAAGGATTCACTGTGACACAGTGGAGGATTTTAAGGCCAAGGAGACCATTGTGACGTGATGGAAGATGAGCAAACTCACATGTAAGGCCACATGCAGCCAAGGAGTCGTTTTGATTTGAAGAAAGCAAGGACTCCATTGTGACACAACAGAACCACATGGCGCATGGAACCAAGAGGCCACTGTGACACACTGGAACTTTTTCAGACCAAGGAGACCATTGTGACATGATGGAAGGAGATTAAACCAACAGGTAAGGCCTCATGGAGCCAAGGAGGCATTGTGACATGACGAAGGCAAGAATTCCACTGTGGCCTGACTGAACCACATGGAACCAAGGAGCCACTGTGACACAGTGGGGTTTTTTCAAACTCAGGAGATGATTGTGACATGATGGAAGTGATTGAACACACAGGTAAGGCCACTTGAAGCCAAGCAGCCATTTTCACGCAAAGAAAGCAAGGATTCCATTGTGACACGACAGATTCGCATGGCACATGGAACCAAGGGGCCACAGTTACACAGTGGAGCTTTTTGAGACCAAGGAGTCATTGTGACATGATGGAAGATGCTGAAACCAACAGGTAAGGCCAGAAAGAGCCTAGGGCCATTGTGACATGTAGAAAGCACGGTTAACATTGTGACATGACAGAACTGCATGGAACCAAGGGGCCACTGTGACACAATGGAGCTTTTGGAAAGCAAGGAGATCATTGTGACATGGTGGAAGATGATTGAACCAACAGGTAAGGCCACATGGAATCATGGCACCATGGTGACACTCTGTAGCTTTCTCAAACCAAGGAGATTATTGTGACATGATGGAAGATGATTGAACTCAGAGGTAAGGCCACATGGAGCCAAGGAGGCATTGTGACATGAAGAAAGCAAGGATTCCACTGTGGCCTAACTGAACCACATGGAACCAAGGAGCCTCTGTGACACAGTGGAGGTTTTTCCGACCAAGGAGACCATTGTGACATGATGGAAGATGATTGAACTCATAGGTAAGGCCACATGCAGACAAGGAGTCGTTTTGATATGAAGAAAGCAAGGACTCCATTGTGACACAACAGAACCACCTGGCGCATGGAACCAAGAGGCCACTGTGACACATTGGAGCTTTTTCAGACCAAGGAGACCATCGTGACATGACGGAAGATTATTACACCTCCAGGTAAGACCACATGGAACGGAGGAGCCATGGTGACACTCTGTAGAGCTTTTTCAGTCCAAGGAGACTATTATGACATGATGGCAGATGATTGAACTCAGAGGCAAGGCCACATGGAGCCAAGGAGGCATTGTGACATGAAGAAAGCAAGGATTCCACTGTGGCCTAACTGAACCACATGGAACCAAGGGGCCGGCCACTGTGACACAGTGGAGGTTTTTCAGACCAAGGAGTCCATTGTGACATGATGGAAGATGATTGAACCAACAGGTAAGGCCCCATGGAATTAAGGAGCCCTGGTGACACTGTAGAGCTTTTTCAAGCCAAGGAGATTATGGTGACGTGATGGAAGATGATTGAACTCCGAGGTAAGGCCACATGGAGCCAAGCAGGCACTGTGACATGACGAAAGCTAGGATTCCATTGCGGCCTAAGTGAACATCGTGGAATCATGGAGACACTGTGACACAGTGGAGTTTTTTCAAACTCAGGAGACGATTGTGACATGATGGAAGATGATTGAACAAACAGGCGAGGCCACATGCAGTCAAGGTGTCGTTTTGATATGAAGAAAGCAAGGACTCCATTGTGACACAACAGAACCACATGGCGCATGGAACCAAGTGGCCACTGTGACACACTGGAACATTTAATCAGGCCAAGGAGACCATTGTGACGTGATGGAAGAAGATTAAACCAACAGCTAAGGCCACATGGAGCCAAGGAGGCATTGTGACATGACGAAGGCAAGGATTCCACTGTGGCCTGACTGAACCACATGGAACCAAGGAGCCACTGTGACACAGTGGAGTTTTTTCACACTCAGGAGACGATTGTGACATGATGGAAGATGATTGAACTCACAGGTAAGGATACATTAAAATCAGGAGCCAGGGTGACACTGTAGAGCTTTGCAATTCAAGGAGACTATTATGACATGATGGCAGATGATTGAACTCAGAGGTAAGGCCAAATGGAGCCAAGGAGGCATTGTGACATGAAGAAAGCAAGGATTCCAGTGGTGCCTAATAGAACCACATCGAACCAAGGAGTCACTGTGACACAGTGGAGGTTTTTAAGGCCAAGGAGACCATTGTGACGTGATGGAGGATGAGCAAACTCACAGGTAAGGCCACATGCAGTCAAGGAGTCGTTTTGACACGAAAAAAGCAAGGACTCCATTGCGACATAACAGAACCGCATGGCGCGTGGAACCAAGGGGCCACTGTGACACAGTGGACGTTTTTCGGACCAAGGAGTCATTGTGACATGATGGAAGATGATTAAACCAATAGGTAAGGCCCCATGGAATGAAGAAACCGTGTTGACACTGTAGAGCTTTTTCAAGCCAAGGAGACTATGGTGGCGTGATGGAAGATAGTTGAACGCAGATGTAAAGGCCTCATGGAGCCAAGGAGGCATTGTGACATGATGAAAGCAAGGATTCCATTGCGGCCTAAGTGAACCTCTTGAAACCAAGGAGCCACTGTGACACAGTGGGGTTTTTTCAAACTCAGGAGATGATTGTGACATGATGGAAGTGATTGAACACACAGGTAAGGCCACTTGAAGCCAAGCAGCCATTTTCACGCAAAGAAAGCAAGGATTCCATTGTGACACGACAGATCCGCAAGGCGCATGGAACCAAGGGGCCACAGTTACACAGTGGAGCTTTTTCAGACGAAGGGGTCATTGTGACATGATGGAAGATGCTGAAACCAACAGGTAAGGCCACAAGGAGCCAAGGGCCATGGTGACATGTAGAAAGCACGGTTAACATTGTGACATGACAGAACTGCATGGAACCAAAGGGCCACTGTGACACAATGGAGCTTTTGGAAACCAAGGAGACCATTGTGACATGGTGGAAGAAGATTAAACCAACAGGTAAGGCTACAAGGAGCCAAGGAGGCATTGTGACATGACGAAGGCAAGGATTCCACTGTGGCCTGACTGATCCACATGGAACCAAGGAGCCACTGTGACACAGTGGAGTTTTTTCAAACTCAGGAGACGATTGTGACATGATGGAAGATGATTGAACTCACAGGTAAGGCCACATTAAAATGAGGAGCCAGGGTGACACTGTAGAGCTTTGCAATGCAAGGAGACTATTATGACATGATGGCAGATGATTGAACTCAGAGGCAAGGCCACATGGAGACAGGGAGGCATTGTGACATGAAGAAAGCAAGGATTCCAGTGGTGCCTAATAGAACCACATCGAACCAAGGATTCACTGTGACACAGTGGAGGATTTTAAGGCCAAGGAGACCATTGTGACGTGATGGAAGATGAGCAAACTCACATGTAAGGCCACATGCAGCCAAGGAGTCGTTTTGATTTGAAGAAAGCAAGGACTCCATTGTGACACAACAGAACCACATGGCGCATGGAACCAAGAGGCCACTGTGACACACTGGAACTTTTTCAGACCAAGGAGACCATTGTGACATGATGGAAGGAGATTAAACCAACAGGTAAGGCCTCATGGAGCCAAGGAGGCATTGTGACATGACGAAGGCAAGAATTCCACTGTGGCCTGACTGAACCACATGGAACCAAGGAGCCACTGTGACACAGTGGGGTTTTTTCAAACTCAGGAGATGATTGTGACATGATGGAAGTGATTGAACACACAGGTAAGGCCACTTGAAGCCAAGCAGCCATTTTCACGCAAAGAAAGCAAGGATTCCATTGTGACACGACAGATTCGCATGGCGCATGGAACCAAGGGGCCACAGTTACACAGTGGAGCTTTTTGAGACCAAGGAGTCATTGTGACATGATGGAAGATGCTGAAACCAACAGGTAAGGCCAGAAAGAGCCTAGGGCCATTGTGACATGTAGAAAGCACGGTTAACATTGTGACATGACAGAACTGCATGGAACCAAGGGGCCACTGTGACACAATGGAGCTTTTGGAAAGCAAGGAGATCATTGTGACATGGTGGAAGATGATTGAACCAACAGGTAAGGCCACATGGAATCATGGCACCATGGTGACACTCTGTAGCTTTCTCAAACCAAGGAGATTATTGTGACATGATGGAAGATGATTGAACTCAGAGGTAAGGCCACATGGAGCCAAGGAGGCATTGTGACATGAAGAAAGCAAGGATTCCACTGTGGCCTAACTGAACCACATGGAACCAAGGAGCCTCTGTGACACAGTGGAGGTTTTTCCGACCAAGGAGACCATTGTGACATGATGGAAGATGATTGAACTCATAGGTAAGGCCACATGCAGACAAGGAGTCGTTTTGATATGAAGAAAGCAAGGACTCCATTGTGACACAACAGAACCACCTGGCGCATGGAACCAAGAGGCCACTGTGACACATTGGAGCTTTTTCAGACCAAGGAGACCATCGTGACATGACGGAAGATTATTACACCTCCAGGTAAGACCACATGGAACGGAGGAGCCATGGTGACACTCTGTAGAGCTTTTTCAGTCCAAGGAGACTATTATGACATGATGGCAGATGATTGAACTCAGAGGCAAGGCCACATGGAGCCAAGGAGGCATTGTGACATGAAGAAAGCAAGGATTCCACTGTGGCCTAACTGAACCACATGGAACCAAGGGGCCGGCCACTGTGACACAGTGGAGGTTTTTCAGACCAAGGAGTCAATTGTGACATGATGGAAGATGATTGAACCAACAGGTAAGGCCCCATGGAATTAAGGAGCCCTGGTGACACTGTAGAGCTTTTTCAAGCCAAGGAGATTATGGTGACGTGATGGAAGATGATTGAACTCCGAGGTGAGGCCACATGGAGCCAAGCAGGCACTGTGACATGACGAAAGCTAGGATTCCATTGCGGCCTAAGTGAACATCATGGAACCATGGAGCCACTGTGACACAGTGGAGTTTTTTCAAACTCAGGAGACGATTGTGACATGATGGAAGATGATTGAACAAACAGGCGAGGCCACATGCAGTCAAGGTGTCGTTTTGATATGAAGAAAGCAAGGACTCCATTGTGACACAACAGAACCACATGGCGCATGGAACCAAGTGGCCACTGTGACACACTGGAACATTTAATCAGGCCAAGGAGACCATTGTGACGTGATGGAAGAAGATTAAACCAACAGCTAAGGCCACATGGAGCCAAGGAGGCATTGTGACATGACGAAGGCAAGGATTCCACTGTGGCCTGACTGAACCACATGGAACCAAGGAGCCACTGTGACACAGTGGAGTTTTTTCACACTCAGGAGACGATTGTGACATGATGGAAGATGATTGAACTCACAGGTAAGGATACATTAAAATCAGGAGCCAGGGTGACACTGTAGAGCTTTGCAATTCAAGGAGACTATTATGACATGATGGCAGATGATTGAACTCAGAGGTAAGGCCAAATGGAGCCAAGGAGGCATTGTGACATGAAGAAAGCAAGGATTCCAGTGGTGCCTAATAGAACCACATCGAACCAAGGAGTCACTGTGACACAGTGGAGGTTTTTAAGGCCAAGGAGACCATTGTGACGTGATGGAGGATGAGCAAACTCACAGGTAAGGCCACATGCAGTCAAGGAGTCGTTTTGACACGAAAAAAGCAAGGACTCCATTGCGACATAACAGAACCGCATGGCGCGTGGAACCAAGGGGCCACTGTGACACAGTGGACGTTTTTCGGACCAAGGAGTCATTGTGACATGATGGAAGATGATTAAACCAATAGGTAAGGCCCCATGGAATGAAGAAACCGTGTTGACACTGTAGAGCTTTTTCAAGCCAAGGAGACTATGGTGGCGTGATGGAAGATAGTTGAACGCAGATGTAAAGGCCTCATGGAGCCAAGGAGGCATTGTGACATGATGAAAGCAAGGATTCCATTGCGGCCTAAGTGAACCTCTTGAAACCAAGGAGCCACTGTGACACAGTGGAGTTTTTTCAAACTCAGGAGACGATTGTGACATGATGGAAGATGATTGAACTCACAGGTAAGGCCACATTAAAATGAGGAGCCAGGGTGACACTGTAGAGCTTTGCAATGCAAGGAGACTATTATGACATGATGGCAGATGATTGAACTCAGAGGCAAGGCCACATGGAGACAGGGAGGCATTGTGACATGAAGAAAGCAAGGATTCCAGTGGTGCCTAATAGAACCACATCGAACCAAGGATTCACTGTGACACAGTGGAGGATTTTAAGGCCAAGGAGACCATTGTGACGTGATGGAAGATGAGCAAACTCACATGTAAGGCCACATGCAGTCAAGGAGTCGTTTTGATTTGGAGAAAGCAAGGACTCCATTGTGACACAACAGAACCACATGGCGCATGGAACCAAGAGGCCACTGTGACACACTGGAACATTTAATCAGGCCAAGGAGACCATTGTGACATGATGGAAGGAGATTAAACCAACAGGTAAGGCCTCATGGAGCCAAGGAGGCATTGTGACATGACGAAGGCAAGGATTCCACTGTGGCCTGACTGAACCACATGGAACCAAGGAGCCACTGTGACACAGTGGAGTTTTTTCACACTCAGGAGACGATTGTGACATGATGGAAGATGATTGAACTCACAGGTAAGGATACATTAAAATCAGGAGCCAGGGTGACACTGTAGAGCTTTGCAATGCAAGGAGACTGTTATGACATGATGGCAGATGATTGAACTCAGAGGTAAGGCCACATGGAGACAAGGAGGCATTGTGACATGAAGAAAGCAAGGATTCCACTGTGGCCTAACAGAACCACATGGAACCAAGGAGCCACTGTGACACAGTGGAGGATTTTAAGGCCAAGGAGACCATTGTGACGTGATGGAAGATGAGCAAACTCACATGTAAGGCCACATGCAGTCAAGGAGTCGTTTTGATTTGGAGAAAGCAAGGACTCCATTGTGACACAACAGAACCACATGGCGCATGGAACCAAGAGGCCACTGTGACACACTGGAACATTTAATCAGGCCAAGGAGACCATTGTGACATGATGGAAGGAGATTAAACCAACAGGTAAGGCCTCATGGAGCCAAGGAGGCATTGTGACATGACGAAGGCAAGGATTCCACTGTGGCCTGACTGAACCACATGGAACCAAGGAGCCACTGTGACACAGTGGGGTTTTTTCAAACTCAGGAGATGATTGTGACATGATGGAAGTGATTGAACACACAGGTAAGGCCACTTGAAGCCAAGCAGCCATTTTCATGCAAAGAAAGCAAGGATTCCATTGTGACACGACAGATTCGCATGGCGCATGGAACCAAGGGGCCACAGTTACACAGTGGAGCTTTTTGAGACCAAGGAGTCATTGTGACATGATGGAAGATGCTGAAACCAACAGGTAAGGCCAGAAAGAGCCTAGGGCCATTGTGACATGTAGAAAGCACGGTTAACATTGTGACATGACAGAACTGCAAGGAACCAAGTGGCCACTGTGACACAATGGAGCTTTTGGAAAGCAAGGAGATCATTGTGACATGGTGGAAGATGATTGAACCAACAGGTAAGGCCACATGGAATCATGGCACCATGGTGACACTCTGTAGCTTTCTCAAACCAAGGAGATTATTGTGACATGATGGAAGATGATTGAACTCAGAGGTAAGGCCACATGGAGCCAAGGAGGCATTGTGACATGAAGAAAGCAAGGATTCCACTGTGGCCTAACTGAACCACATGGAACCAAGGAGCCTCTGTGACACAGTGGAGGTTTTTCCGACCAAGGAGACCATTGTGACATGATGGAAGATGATTGAACTCATAGGTAAGGCCACATGCAGACAAGGAGTCGTTTTGATATGAAGAAAGCAAGGACTCCATTGTGACACAACAGAACCACCTGGCGCATGGAACCACGAGGCCACTGTGACACATTGGAGCTTTTTCAGACCAAGGAGACCATCGTGACATGATGGAAGATTATTACACCTCCAGGTAAGACCACATGGAACGGAGGAGCCATGGTGACACTCTGTAGAGCTTTTTCAGTCCAAGGAGACTATTATGACATGATGGCAGATGATTGAACTCAGAGGCAAGGCCACATGGAGCCAAGGAGGCATTGTGACATGAAGAA
The DNA here is from genome assembly GCF_031753505.1 of Anomalospiza imberbis. Classification (NCBI taxonomy): domain Eukaryota; kingdom Metazoa; phylum Chordata; class Aves; order Passeriformes; family Viduidae; genus Anomalospiza; species Anomalospiza imberbis. The sequence goes on along the minus strand of NW_027099491.1, from coordinate 271,843 downwards.
AGCAAGGATTCCACTGTGGCCTAACTGAACCACATGGAACCAAGGGGCCGGCCACTGTGACACAGTGGAGGTTTTTCAGACCAAGGAGTCCATTGTGACATGATGGAAGATGATTGAACCAACAGGTAAGGCCCCATGGAATTAAGGAGCCCTGGTGACACTGTAGAGCTTTTTCAAGCCAATGAGATTATGGTGACGTGATGGAAGATGATTGAACTCCGAGGTAAGGCCACATGGAGCCAAGGAGGCACTGTGACATGACGAAAGCTAGGATTCCATTGCGGCCTAAGTGAACATCATGGAATCATGGAGACACTGTGACACAGTGGAGTTTTTTCAAACTCAGGAGACGATTGTGACATGATGGAAGATGATTGAACAAACAGGCGAGGCCACATGCAGTCAAGGTGTCGTTTTGATATGAAGAAAGCAAGGACTCCATTGTGACACAACAGAACCATATGGCGCATGGAACCAAGAGGCCACTGTGACACATTGGAGCTTTTTCAGACCAAGGAGACCAGCGTGACATGACGGAAGATTATTACACCTCCAGGTAAGACCACATGGAACGGAGGAGCCATGGTGACACTCTGTAGAGCTTTTTCAGTCCAAGGAGACTATTATGACATGATGGCAGATGATTGAACTCAGAGGCAAGGCCACATGGAGCCAAGGAGGCATTGTGACATGAAGAAAGCAAGGATTCCACTGTGGCCTAACTGAACCACATGGAACCAAGGGGCCGGCCACTGTGACACAGTGGAGGTTTTTCAGACCAAGGAGTCCATTGTGACATGATGGAAGATGATTGAACCAACAGGTAAGGCCCCATGGAATTAAGGAGCCCTGGTGACACTGTAGAGCTTTTTCAAGCCAATGAGATTATGGTGACGTGATGGAAGATGATTGAACTCCGAGGTAAGGCCACATGGAGCCAAGCAGGCACTGTGACATGACGAAAGCTAGGATTCCATTGCGGCCTAAGTGAACATCATGGAATCATGGAGACACTGTGACACAGTGGAGTTTTTTCAAACTCAGGAGACGATTGTGACATGATGGAAGATGATTGAACAAACAGGCGAGGCCACATGCAGTCAAGGTGTCGTTTTGATATGAAGAAAGCAAGGACTCCATTGTGACACAACAGAACCACATGGCGCATGGAACCAAGTGGCCACTGTGACACACTGGAACATTTAATCAGGCCAAGGAGACCATTGTGACGTGATGGAAGAAGATTAAACCAACAGCTAAGGCCACATGGAGCCAAGGAGGCATTGTGACATGACGAAGGCAAGGATTCCACTGTGGCCTGACTGAACCACATGGAACCAAGGAGCCACTGTGACACAGTGGAGTTTTTTCACACTCAGGAGACGATTGTGACATGATGGAAGATGATTGAACTCACAGGTAAGGATACATTAAAATCAGGAGCCAGGGTGACACTGTAGAGCTTTGCAATCCAAGGAGACTATTATGACATGATGGCAGATGATTGAACTCAGAGGTAAGGCCAAATGGAGCCAAGGAGGCATTGTGACATGAAGAAAGCAAGGATTCCAGTGGTGCCTAATAGAACCACATCGAACCAAGGAGTCACTGTGACACAGTGGAGGTTTTTAAGGCCAAGGAGACCATTGTGACGTGATGGAGGATGAGCAAACTCACGGGTAAGGCCACATGCAGTCAAGGAGTCGTTTTGACACGAAAAAAGCAAGGACTCCATTGCGACATAACAGAACCGCATGGCGCGTGGAACCAAGGGGCCACTGTGACACAGTGGACGTTTTTCGGACCAAGGAGTCATTGTGACATGATGGAAGATGATTAAACCAATAGGTAAGGCCCCATGGAATGAAGAAACCGTGTTGACACTGTAGAGCTTTTTCAAGCCAAGGAGACTATGGTGGCGTGATGGAAGATAGTTGAACGCAGATGTAAAGGCCTCATGGAGCCAAGGAGGCATTGTGACATGATGAAAGCAAGGATTCCATTGCGGCCTAAGTGAACCTCTTGAAACCAAGGAGCCACTGTGACACAGTGGGGTTTTTTCAAACTCAGGAGATGATTGTGACATGATGGAAGTGATTGAACACACAGGTAAGGCCACTTGAAGCCAAGCAGCCATTTTCACGCAAAGAAAGCAAGGATTCCATTGTGACACGACAGATCCGCAAGGCGCATGGAACCAAGGGGCCACAGTTACACAGTGGAGCTTTTTCAGACGAAGGGGTCATTGTGACATGATGGAAGATGCTGAAACCAACAGGTAAGGCCACAAGGAGCCAAGGGCCATGGTGACATGTAGAAAGCACGGTTAACATTGTGACATGACAGAACTGCATGGAACCAAAGGGCCACTGTGACACAATGGAGCTTTTGGAAACCAAGGAGACCATTGTGACATGGTGGAAGAAGATTAAACCAACAGGTAAGGCTACAAGGAGCCAAGGAGGCATTGTGACATGACGATGCAAGGATTCCACTGTGGCCTGACTGATCCACATGGAACCAAGGAGCCACTGTGACACAGTGGAGTTTTTTCAAACTCAGGAGACGATTGTGACATGATGGAAGATGATTGAACTCACAGGCAAGGCCACATTAAAATGAGGAGCCAGGGTGACACTGTAGAGCTTTGCAATGCAAGGAGACTATTATGACATGATGGCAGATGATTGAACTCAGAGGCAAGGCCACATGGAGACAGGGAGGCATTGTGACATGAAGAAAGCAAGGATTCCAGTGGTGCCTAATAGAACCACATCGAACCAAGGATTCACTGTGACACAGTGGAGGATTTTAAGGCCAAGGAGACCATTGTGACGTGATGGAAGATGAGCAAACTCACATGTAAGGCCACATGCAGTCAAGGAGTCGTTTTGATTTGAAGAAAGCAAGGACTCCATTGTGACACAACAGAACCACATGGCGCATGGAACCAAGAGGCCACTGTGACACACTGGAACTTTTTCAGACCAAGGAGACCATTGTGACATGATGGAAGGAGATTAAACCAACAGGTAAGGCCTCATGGAGCCAAGGAGGCATTGTGACATGACGAAGGCAAGAATTCCACTGTGGCCTGACTGAACCACATGGAACCAAGGAGCCACTGTGACACAGTGGGGTTTTTTCAAACTCAGGAGATGATTGTGACATGATGGAAGTGATTGAACACACAGGTAAGGCCACTTGAAGCCAAGCAGCCATTTTCACGCAAAGAAAGCAAGGATTCCATTGTGACACGACAGATTCGCATGGCGCATGGAACCAAGGGGCCACAGTTACACAGTGGAGCTTTTTGAGACCAAGGAGTCATTGTGACATGATGGAAGATGCTGAAACCAACAGGTAAGGCCAGAAAGAGCCTAGGGCCATTGTGACATGTAGAAAGCACGGTTAACATTGTGACATGACAGAACTGCATGGAACCAAGGGGCCACTGTGACACAATGGAGCTTTTGGAAAGCAAGGAGATCATTGTGACATGGTGGAAGATGATTGAACCAACAGGTAAGGCCACATGGAATCATGGCACCATGGTGACACTCTGTAGCTTTCTCAAACCAAGGAGATTATTGTGACATGATGGAAGATGATTGAACTCAGAGGTAAGGCCACATGGAGCCAAGGAGGCATTGTGACATGAAGAAAGCAAGGATTCCACTGTGGCCTAACTGAACCACATGGAACCAAGGAGCCTCTGTGACACAGTGGAGGTTTTTCCGACCAAGGAGACCATTGTGACATGATGGAAGATGATTGAACTCATAGGTAAGGCCACATGCAGACAAGGAGTCGTTTTGATATGAAGAAAGCAAGGACTCCATTGTGACACAACAGAACCACCTGGCGCATGGAACCACGAGGCCACTGTGACACATTGGAGCTTTTTCAGACCAAGGAGACCATCGTGACATGATGGAAGATTATTACACCTCCAGGTAAGACCACATGGAACGGAGGAGCCATGGTGACACTCTGTAGAGCTTTTTCAGTCCAAGGAGACTATTATGACATGATGGCAGATGATTGAACTCAGAGGCAAGGCCACATGGAGCCAAGGAGGCATTGTGACATGAAGAAAGCAAGGATTCCACTGTGGCCTAACTGAACCACATGGAACCAAGGGGCCGGCCACTGTGACACAGTGGAGGTTTTTCAGACCAAGGAGTCCATTGTGACATGATGGAAGATGATTGAACCAACAGGTAAGGCCCCATGGAATTAAGGAGCCCTGGTGACACTGTAGAGCTTTTTCAAGCCAATGAGATTATGGTGACGTGATGGAAGATGATTGAACTCCGAGGTAAGGCCACATGGAGCCAAGGAGGCACTGTGACATGACGAAAGCTAGGATTCCATTGCGGCCTAAGTGAACATCATGGAATCATGGAGACACTGTGACACAGTGGAGTTTTTTCAAACTCAGGAGACGATTGTGACATGATGGAAGATGATTGAACAAACAGGCGAGGCCACATGCAGTCAAGGTGTCGTTTTGATATGCAGAAAGCAAGGACTCCATTGTGACACAACAGAACCATATGGCGCATGGAACCAAGAGGCCACTGTGACACATTGGAGCTTTTTCAGACCAAGGAGACCAGCGTGACATGACGGAAGATTATTACACCTCCAGGTAAGACCACATGGAACGGAGGAGCCATGGTGACACTCTGTAGAGCTTTTTCAGTCCAAGGAGACTATTATGACATGATGGCAGATGATTGAACTCAGAGGCAAGGCCACATGGAGCCAAGGAGGCATTGTGACATGAAGAAAGCAAGGATTCCACTGTGGCCTAACTGAACCACATGGAACCAAGGGGCCGGCCACTGTGACACAGTGGAGGTTTTTCAGACCAAGGAGTCCATTGTGACATGATGGAAGATGATTGAACCAACAGGTAAGGCCCCATGGAATTAAGGAGCCCTGGTGACACTGTAGAGCTTTTTCAAGCCAATGAGATTATGGTGACGTGATGGAAGATGATTGAACTCCGAGGTAAGGCCACATGGAGCCAAGCAGGCACTGTGACATGACGAAAGCTAGGATTCCATTGCGGCCTAAGTGAACATCATGGAATCATGGAGACACTGTGACACAGTGGAGTTTTTTCAAACTCAGGAGACGATTGTGACATGATGGAAGATGATTGAACAAACAGGCGAGGCCACATGCAGTCAAGGTGTCGTTTTGATATGAAGAAAGCAAGGACTCCATTGTGACACAACAGAACCACATGGCGCATGGAACCAAGTGGCCACTGTGACACACTGGAACATTTAATCAGGCCAAGGAGACCATTGTGACGTGATGGAAGAAGATTAAACCAACAGCTAAGGCCACATGGAGCCAAGGAGGCATTGTGACATGACGAAGGCAAGGATTCCACTGTGGCCTGACTGAACCACATGGAACCAAGGAGCCACTGTGACACAGTGGAGTTTTTTCACACTCAGGAGACGATTGTGACATGATGGAAGATGATTGAACTCACAGGTAAGGATACATTAAAATCAGGAGCCAGGGTGACACTGTAGAGCTTTGCAATCCAAGGAGACTATTATGACATGATGGCAGATGATTGAACTCAGAGGTAAGGCCAAATGGAGCCAAGGAGGCATTGTGACATGAAGAAAGCAAGGATTCCAGTGGTGCCTAATAGAACCACATCGAACCAAGGAGTCACTGTGACACAGTGGAGGTTTTTAAGGCCAAGGAGACCATTGTGACGTGATGGAGGATGAGCAAACTCACGGGTAAGGCCACATGCAGTCAAGGAGTCGTTTTGACACGAAAAAAGCAAGGACTCCATTGCGACATAACAGAACCGCATGGCGCGTGGAACCAAGGGGCCACTGTGACACAGTGGACGTTTTTCGGACCAAGGAGTCATTGTGACATGATGGAAGATGATTAAACCAATAGGTAAGGCCCCATGGAATGAAGAAACCGTGTTGACACTGTAGAGCTTTTTCAAGCCAAGGAGACTATGGTGGCGTGATGGAAGATAGTTGAACGCAGATGTAAAGGCCTCATGGAGCCAAGGAGGCATTGTGACATGATGAAAGCAAGGATTCCATTGCGGCCTAAGTGAACCTCTTGAAACCAAGGAGCCACTGTGACACAGTGGGGTTTTTTCAAACTCAGGAGATGATTGTGACATGATGGAAGTGATTGAACACACAGGTAAGGCCACTTGAAGCCAAGCAGCCATTTTCACGCAAAGAAAGCAAGGATTCCATTGTGACACGACAGATCCGCAAGGCGCATGGAACCAAGGGGCCACAGTTACACAGTGGAGCTTTTTCAGACGAAGGGGTCATTGTGACATGATGGAAGATGCTGAAACCAACAGGTAAGGCCACAAGGAGCCAAGGGCCATGGTGACATGTAGAAAGCACGGTTAACATTGTGACATGACAGAACTGCATGGAACCAAAGGGCCACTGTGACACAATGGAGCTTTTGGAAACCAAGGAGACCATTGTGACATGGTGGAAGAAGATTAAACCAACAGGTAAGGCTACAAGGAGCCAAGGAGGCATTGTGACATGACGATGCAAGGATTCCACTGTGGCCTGACTGATCCACATGGAACCAAGGAGCCACTGTGACACAGTGGAGTTTTTTCAAACTCAGGAGACGATTGTGACATGATGGAAGATGATTGAACTCACAGGCAAGGCCACATTAAAATGAGGAGCCAGGGTGACACTGTAGAGCTTTGCAATGCAAGGAGACTATTATGACATGATGGCAGATGATTGAACTCAGAGGCAAGGCCACATGGAGACAGGGAGGCATTGTGACATGAAGAAAGCAAGGATTCCAGTGGTGCCTAATAGAACCACATCGAACCAAGGATTCACTGTGACACAGTGGAGGATTTTAAGGCCAAGGAGACCATTGTGACGTGATGGAAGATGAGCAAACTCACATGTAAGGCCACATGCAGTCAAGGAGTCGTTTTGATTTGAAGAAAGCAAGGACTCCATTGTGACACAACAGAACCACATGGCGCATGGAACCAAGAGGCCACTGTGACACACTGGAACTTTTTCAGACCAAGGAGACCATTGTGACATGATGGAAGGAGATTAAACCAACAGGTAAGGCCTCATGGAGCCAAGGAGGCATTGTGACATGACGAAGGCAAGAATTCCACTGTGGCCTGACTGAACCACATGGAACCAAGGAGCCACTGTGACACAGTGGGGTTTTTTCAAACTCAGGAGATGATTGTGACATGATGGAAGTGATTGAACACACAGGTAAGGCCACTTGAAGCCAAGCAGCCATTTTCACGCAAAGAAAGCAAGGATTCCATTGTGACACGACAGATTCGCATGGCGCATGGAACCAAGGGGCCACAGTTACACAGTGGAGCTTTTTGAGACCAAGGAGTCATTGTGACATGATGGAAGATGCTGAAACCAACAGGTAAGGCCAGAAAGAGCCTAGGGCCATTGTGACATGTAGAAAGCACGGTTAACATTGTGACATGACAGAACTGCATGGAACCAAGGGGCCACTGTGACACAATGGAGCTTTTGGAAAGCAAGGAGATCATTGTGACATGGTGGAAGATGATTGAACCAACAGGTAAGGCCACATGGAATCATGGCACCATGGTGACACTCTGTAGCTTTCTCAAACCAAGGAGATTATTGTGACATGATGGAAGATGATTGAACTCAGAGGTAAGGCCACATGGAGCCAAGGAGGCATTGTGACATGAAGAAAGCAAGGATTCCACTGTGGCCTAACTGAACCACATGGAACCAAGGAGCCTCTGTGACACAGTGGAGGTTTTTCCGACCAAGGAGACCATTGTGACATGATGGAAGATGATTGAACTCATAGGTAAGGCCACATGCAGACAAGGAGTCGTTTTGATATGAAGAAAGCAAGGACTCCATTGTGACACAACAGAACCACCTGGCGCATGGAACCACGAGGCCACTGTGACACATTGGAGCTTTTTCAGACCAAGGAGACCATCGTGACATGATGGAAGATTATTACACCTCCAGGTAAGACCACATGGAACGGAGGAGCCATGGTGACACTCTGTAGAGCTTTTTCAGTCCAAGGAGACTATTATGACATGATGGCAGATGATTGAACTCAGAGGCAAGGCCACATGGAGCCAAGGAGGCATTGTGACATGAAGAAAGCAAGGATTCCACTGTGGCCTAACTGAACCACATGGAACCAAGGGGCCGGCCACTGTGACACAGTGGAGGTTTTTCAGACCAAGGAGTCCATTGTGACATGATGGAAGATGATTGAACCAACAGGTAAGGCCCCATGGAATTAAGGAGCCCTGGTGACACTGTAGAGCTTTTTCAAGCCAAGGAGATTATGGTGACGTGATGGAAGATGATTGAACTCCGAGGTAAGGCCACATGGAGCCAAGGAGGCACTGTGACATGACGAAAGCTAGGATTCCATTGCGGCCTAAGTGAACATCATGGAATCATGGAGACACTGTGACACAGTGGAGTTTTTTCAAACTCAGGAGACGATTGTGACATGATGGAAGATGATTGAACAAACAGGCGAGGCCACATGCAGTCAAGGTGTCGTTTTGATATGAAGAAAGCAAGGACTCCATTGTGACACAACAGAACCATATGGCGCATGGAACCAAGAGGCCACTGTGACACATTGGAGCTTTTTCAGACCAAGGAGACCAGCGTGACATGACGGAAGATTATTACACCTCCAGGTAAGACCACATGGAACGGAGGAGCCATGGTGACACTCTGTAGAGCTTTTTCAGTCCAAGGAGACTATTATGACATGATGGCAGATGATTGAACTCAGAGGCAAGGCCACATGGAGCCAAGGAGGCATTGTGACATGAAGAAAGCAAGGATTCCACTGTGGCCTAACTGAACCACATGGAACCAAGGGGCCGGCCACTGTGACACAGTGGAGGTTTTTCAGACCAAGGAGTCAATTGTGACATGATGGAAGATGATTGAACCAACAGGTAAGGCCCCATGGAATTAAGGAGCCCTGGTGACACTGTAGAGCTTTTTCAAGCCAATGAGATTATGGTGACGTGATGGAAGATGATTGAACTCCGAGGTAAGGCCACATGGAGCCAAGCAGGCACTGTGACATGACGAAAGCTAGGATTCCATTGCGGCCTAAGTGAACATCGTGGAATCATGGAGACACTGTGACACAGTGGAGTTTTTTCAAACTCAGGAGACGATTGTGACATGATGGAAGATGATTGAACAAACAGGCGAGGCCACATGCAGTCAAGGTGTCGTTTTGATATGAAGAAAGCAAGGACTCCATTGTGACACAACAGAACCACATGGCGCATGGAACCAAGTGGCCACTGTGACACACTGGAACATTTAATCAGGCCAAGGAGACCATTGTGACGTGATGGAAGAAGATTAAACCAACAGCTAAGGCCACATGGAGCCAAGGAGGCATTGTGACATGACGAAGGCAAGGATTCCACTGTGGCCTGACTGAACCACATGGAACCAAGGAGCCACTGTGACACAGTGGAGTTTTTTCACACTCAGGAGACGATTGTGACATGATGGAAGATGATTGAACTCACAGGTAAGGATACATTAAAATCAGGAGCCAGGGTGACACTGTAGAGCTTTGCAATCCAAGGAGACTATTATGACATGATGGCAGATGATTGAACTCAGAGGTAAGGCCAAATGGAGCCAAGGAGGCATTGTGACATGAAGAAAGCAAGGATTCCAGTGGTGCCTAATAGAACCACATCGAACCAAGGAGTCACTGTGACACAGTGGAGGTTTTTAAGGCCAAGGAGACCATTGTGACGTGATGGAGGATGAGCAAACTCACGGGTAAGGCCACATGCAGTCAAGGAGTCGTTTTGACACGAAAAAAGCAAGGACTCCATTGTGACACAACAGAACCACCTGGCGCATGGAACCAAGAGGCCACTGTGACACATTGGAGCTTTTTCAGACCAAGGAGACCATCGTGACATGATGGAAGAATATTACACCTCCAGGTAAGACCACATGGAACAGAGGAGCCATGGTGACACTCTGTAGAGCTTTTTCAGTCCAAGGAGACTATTATGACATGATGGCAGATGATTGAACTCAGAGGCAAGGCCACATGGAGCCAAGGAGGCATTGTGACATGAAGAAAGCAAGGATTCCACTGTGGCCTAACTGAACCACATGGAACCAAGGGGCCGGCCACTGTGACACAGTGGAGGTTTTTCAGACCAAGGAGTCAATTGTGACATGATGGAAGATGATTGAACCAACAGGTAAGGCCCCATGGAATTAAGGAGCCCTGGTGACACTGTAGAGCTTTTTCAAGCCAATGAGATTATGGTGACGTGATGGAAGATGATTGAACTCCGAGGTAAGGCCACATGGAGCCAAGCAGGCACTGTGACATGACGAAAGCTAGGATTCCATTGCGGCCTAAGTGAACATCATGGAATCATGGAGACACTGTGACACAGTGGGGTTTTTTCAAACTCAGGAGACGATTGTGACATGATGGAAGATGATTGAACAAACAGGCGAGGCCACATGCAGTCAAGGTGTCGTTTTGATATGAAGAAAGCAAGGACTCCATTGTGACACAACAGAACCACCTGGCGCATGGAACCAAGAGGCCACTGTGACACATTGGAGCTTTTTCAGACCAAGGAGACCAGCGTGACATGACGGAAGATTATTACACCTCCAGGTAAGACCACATGGAACGGAGGAGCCATGGTGACACTCTGTAGAGCTTTTTCAGTCCAAGGAGACTATTATGACATGATGGCAGATGATTGAACTCAGAGGCAAGGCCACATGGAGACAAGGAGGCATTGTGACATGAAGAAAGCAAGGATTCCACTGTGGCCTAACTGAACCACATGGAACCAAGGGGCCGGCCACTGTGACACAGTGGAGGTTTTTCAGACCAAGGAGTCCATTGTGACATGATGGAAGATGATTGAACCAACAGGTAAGGCCCCATGGAATTAAGGAGCCCTGGTGACACTGTAGAGCTTTTTCAAGCCAATGAGATTATGGTGACGTGATGGAAGATGATTGAACTCCGAGGTAAGGCCACATGGAGCCAAGCAGGCACTGTGACATGACGAAAGCTAGGATTCCATTGCGGCCTAAGTGAACATCGTGGAATCATGGAGATACTGTGACACAGTGGAGTTTTTTCAAACTCAGGAGACGATTGTGACATGATGGAAGATGATTGAACAAACAGGCGAGGCCACATGCAGTCAAGGTGTCGTTTTGATATGAAGAAAGCAAGGACTCCATTGTGACACAACAGAACCACCTGGCGCATGGAACCAAGTGGCCACTGTGACACACTGGAATTTTTCAGGCCAAGGAGACCATAGTGACATGATGGAAGAAGATTAAACCAACAGCTAAGGCCACATGGAGCAAGGGAGGCATTGTGACATGACGAAGGCAAGGATTCCACTGTGGCCTGACTGAACCACATGGAACCAAGGAGCCACTGTGACACAGTGGAGTTTTTTCACACTCAGGAGACGATTGTGACATGATGGAAGATGATTGAACTCACAGGTAAGGATACATTAAAATCAGGAGCCAGGGTGACACTGTAGAGCTTTGCAATGCAAGGAGACTGTTATGACATGATGGCAGATGATTGAACTCAGAGGTAAGGCCACATGGAGACAAGGAGGCATTGTGACATGAAGAAAGCAAGGATTCCACTGTGGCCTAACAGAACCACATGGAACCAAGGAGCCACTGTGACACAGTGGAGGATTTTAAGGCCAAGGAGACCATTGTGACGTGATGGAAGATGAGCAAACTCACATGTAAGGCCACATGCAGTCAAGGAGTCGTTTTGATTTGGAGAAAGCAAGGACTCCATTGTGACACAACAGAACCACATGGCGCATGGAACCAAGAGGCCACTGTGACACACTGGAACATTTAATCAGGCCAAGGAGACCATTGTGACATGATGGAAGGAGATTAAACCAACAGGTAAGGCCTCATGGAGCCAAGGAGGCATTGTGACATGACGAAGGCAAGGATTCCACTGTGGCCTGACTGAACCACATGGAACCAAGGAGCCACTGTGACACAGTGGAGTTTTTTCACACTCAGGAGACGATTGTGACATGATGGAAGATGATTGAACTCACAGGTAAGGATACATTAAAATGAGGAGCCAGGGTGACACTGTAGAGCTTTGCAATGCAAGGAGACTGTTATGACATGATGGCAGATGATTGAACTCAGAGGTAAGGCCACATGGAGACAAGGAGGCATTGTGACATGAAGAAAGCAAGGATTCCACTGTGGCCTAACAGAACCACATGGAACCAAGGAGCCACTGTGACACAGTGGAGGATTTTAAGGCCAAGGAGACCATTGTGACGTGATGGAAGATGAGCAAACTCACATGTAAGGCCACATGCAGTCAAGGAGTCGTTTTGATTTGGAGAAAGCAAGGACTCCATTGTGACACAACAGAACCACATGGCGCATGGAACCAAGAGGCCACTGTGACACACTGGAACATTTAATCAGGCCAAGGAGACCATTGTGACATGATGGAAGGAGATTAAACCAACAGGTAAGGCCTCATGGAGCCAAGGAGGCATTGTGACATGACGAAGGCAAGGATTCCACTGTGGCCTGACTGAACCACATGGAACCAAGGAGCCATTGTGACACAGTGGGGTTTTTTCAAACTCAGGAGATGATTGTGACATGATGGAAGTGATTGAACACACAGGTAAGGCCACTTGAAGCCAAGCAGCCATTTTCACGCAAAGAAAGCAAGGATTCCATTGTGACACGACAGATTCGCATGGCGCATGGAACCAAGGGGCCACAGTTACACAGTGGAGCTTTTTGAGACCAAGGAGTCATTGTGACATGATGGAAGATGCTGAAACCAACAGGTAAGGCCAGAAAGAGCCTAGGGCCATTGTGACATGTAGAAAGCACGGTTAACATTGTGACATGACAGAACTGCAAGGAACCAAGTGGCCACTGTGACACAATGGAGCTTTTGGAAAGCAAGGAGATCATTGTGACATGGTGGAAGATGATTGAACCAACAGGTAAGGCCCCATGGAATTAAGGAGCCCTGGTGACACTGTAGAGCTTTTTCAAGCCAATGAGATTATGGTGACGTGATGGAAGATGATTGAACTCCGAGGTAAGGCCACATGGAGCCAAGCAGGCACTGTGACATGACGAAAGCTAGGATTCCATTGCGGCCTAAGTGAACATCGTGGAATCATGGAGATACTGTGACACAGTGGAGTTTTTTCAAACTCAGGAGACGATTGTGACATGATGGAAGATGATTGAACAAACAGGCGAGGCCACATGCAGTCAAGGTGTCGTTTTGATATGAAGAAAGCAAGGACTCCATTGTGACACAACAGAACCACCTGGCGCATGGAACCAAGTGGCCACTGTGACACACTGGAATTTTTCAGGCCAAGGAGACCATAGTGACATGATGGAAGAAGATTAAACCAACAGCTAAGGCCACATGGAGCAAGGGAGGCATTGTGACATGACGAAGGCAAGGATTCCACTGTGGCCTGACTGAACCACATGGAACCAAGGAGCCACTGTGACACAGTGGAGTTTTTTCACACTCAGGAGACGATTGTGACATGATGGAAGATGATTGAACTCACAGGTAAGGATACATTAAAATCAGGAGCCAGGGTGACACTGTAGAGCTTTGCAATGCAAGGAGACTGTTATGACATGATGGCAGATGATTGAACTCAGAGGTAAGGCCACATGGAGACAAGGAGGCATTGTGACATGAAGAAAGCAAGGATTCCACTGTGGCCTAACAGAACCACATGGAACCAAGGAGCCACTGTGACACAGTGGAGGATTTTAAGGCCAAGGAGACCATTGTGACGTGATGGAAGATGAGCAAACTCACATGTAAGGCCACATGCAGTCAAGGAGTCGTTTTGATTTGGAGAAAGCAAGGACTCCATTGTGACACAACAGAACCACATGGCGCATGGAACCAAGAGGCCACTGTGACACACTGGAACATTTAATCAGGCCAAGGAGACCATTGTGACATGATGGAAGGAGATTAAACCAACAGGTAAGGCCTCATGGAGCCAAGGAGGCATTGTGACATGACGAAGGCAAGGATTCCACTGTGGCCTGACTGAACCACATGGAACCAAGGAGCCACTGTGACACAGTGGAGTTTTTTCACACTCAGGAGACGATTGTGACATGATGGAAGATGATTGAACTCACAGGTAAGGATACATTAAAATGAGGAGCCAGGGTGACACTGTAGAGCTTTGCAATGCAAGGAGACTGTTATGACATGATGGCAGATGATTGAACTCAGAGGTAAGGCCACATGGAGACAAGGAGGCATTGTGACATGAAGAAAGCAAGGATTCCACTGTGGCCTAACAGAACCACATGGAACCAAGGAGCCACTGTGACACAGTGGAGGATTTTAAGGCCAAGGAGACCATTGTGACGTGATGGAAGATGAGCAAACTCACATGTAAGGCCACATGCAGTCAAGGAGTCGTTTTGATTTGGAGAAAGCAAGGACTCCATTGTGACACAACAGAACCACATGGCGCATGGAACCAAGAGGCCACTGTGACACACTGGAACATTTAATCAGGCCAAGGAGACCATTGTGACATGATGGAAGGAGATTAAACCAACAGGTAAGGCCTCATGGAGCCAAGGAGGCATTGTGACATGACGAAGGCAAGGATTCCACTGTGGCCTGACTGAACCACATGGAACCAAGGAGCCATTGTGACACAGTGGGGTTTTTTCAAACTCAGGAGATGATTGTGACATGATGGAAGTGATTGAACACACAGGTAAGGCCACTTGAAGCCAAGCAGCCATTTTCACGCAAAGAAAGCAAGGATTCCATTGTGACACGACAGATTCGCATGGCGCATGGAACCAAGGGGCCACAGTTACACAGTGGAGCTTTTTGAGACCAAGGAGTCATTGTGACATGATGGAAGATGCTGAAACCAACAGGTAAGGCCAGAAAGAGCCTAGGGCCATTGTGACATGTAGAAAGCACGGTTAACATTGTGACATGACAGAACTGCAAGGAACCAAGTGGCCACTGTGACACAATGGAGCTTTTGGAAAGCAAGGAGATCATTGTGACATGGTGGAAGATGATTGAACCAACAGGTAAGGCCACATGGAATCATGGCACCATGGTGACACTCTGTAGCTTTCTCAAACCAAGGAGATTATTGTGACATGATGGAAGATGATTGAACTCAGAGGTAAGGCCACATGGAGCCAAGGAGGCATTGTGACATGAAGAAAGCAAGGATTCCACTGTGGCCTAACTGAACCACATGGAACCAAGGAGCCTCTGTGACACAGTGGAGGTTTTTCCGACCAAGGAGACCATTGTGACATGATGGAAGATGATTGAACTCATAGGTAAGGCCACATGCAGACAAGGAGTCGTTTTGATATGAAGAAAGCAAGGACTCCATTGTGACACAACAGAACCACCTGGCGCATGGAACCACGAGGCCACTGTGACACATTGGAGCTTTTTCAGACCAAGGAGACCATCGTGACATGATGGAAGAATATTACACCTCCAGGTAAGACCACATGGAACGGAGGAGCCATGGTGACACTCTGTAGAGCTTTTTCAGTCCAAGGAGACTATTATGACATGATGGCAGATGATTGAACTCAGAGGCAAGGCCACATGGAGCCAAGGAGGCATTGTGACATGAAGAAAGCAAGGATTCCACTGTGGCCTAACTGAACCACATGGAACCAAGGGGCCGGCCACTGTGACACAGTGGAGGTTTTTCAGACCAAGGAGTCAATTGTGACATGATGGAAGATGATTGAACCAACAGGTAAGGCCCCATGGAATTAAGGAGCCCTGGTGACACTGTAGAGCTTTTTCAAGCCAAGGAGATTATGGTGACGTGATGGAAGAGGATTGAACTCCGAGGTAAGGCCACATGGAGCCAAGGAGGCACTGTGACATGACGAAAGCTAGGATTCCATTGCGGCCTAAGTGAACATCATGGAATCATGGAGACACTGTGACACATTGGAGTTTTTTCAAACTCAGGAGACGATTGTGACATGATGGAAGATGATTGAACAAACAGGCGAGGCCACATGCAGTCAAGGTGTCGTTTTGATATGAAGAAAGCAAGGACTCCATTGTGACACAACAGAACCACCTGGCGCATGGAACCAAGAGGCCACTGTGACACATTGGAGCTTTTTCAGACCAAGGAGACCAGCGTGACATGACGGAAGATTATTACACCTCCAGGTAAGACCACATGGAACGGAGGAGCCATGGTGACACTCTGTAGAGCTTTTTCAGTCCAAGGAGACTATTATGACATGATGGCAGATGATTGAACTCAGAGGCAAGGCCACATGGAGCCAAGGAGGCATTGTGACATGAAGAAAGCAAGGATTCCACTGTGGCCTAACTGAACCACATGGAACCAAGGGGCCGGCCACTGTGACACAGTGGAGGTTTTTCAGACCAAGGAGTCAATTGTGACATGATGGAAGATGATTGAACCAACAGGTAAGGCCCCATGGAATTAAGGAGCCCTGGTGACACTGTAGAGCTTTTTCAAGCCAATGAGATTATGGTGACGTGATGGAAGATGATTGAACTCCGAGGTAAGGCCACATGGAGCCAAGCAGGCACTGTGACATGACGAAAGCTAGGATTCCATTGCGGCCTAAGTGAACATCGTGGAATCATGGAGACACTGTGACACAGTGGAGTTTTTTCAAACTCAGGAGACGATTGTGACATGATGGAAGATGATTGAACAAACAGGCGAGGCCACATGCAGTCAAGGTGTCGTTTTGATATGAAGAAAGCAAGGACTCCATTGTGACACAACAGAACCACCTGGCGCATGGAACCAAGTGGCCACTGTGACACACTGGAACATTTAATCAAGCCAAGGAGACCATTGTGACGTGATGGAAGAAGATTAAACAAACAGCTAAGGCCACATGGAGCCAAGGAGGCATTGTGACATGACGAAGGCAAGGATTCCACTGTGGCCTGACTGAACCACATGGAACCAAGGAGCCACTGTGACACAGTGGAGCTTTTTCAGACGAAGGGGTCATTGTGACATGATGGAAGATGCTGAAACCAACAGGTAAGGCCACAAGGAGCCAAGGGCCATGGTGACATGTAGAAAGCACGGTTAACATTGTGACATGACAGAACTGCATGGAACCAAAGGGCCACTGTGACACAATGGAGCTTTTGGAAAGCAAGGAGACCATTGTGACATGGTGGAAGAAGATTAAACCAACAGGTAAGGCTACAAGGAGCCAAGGAGGCATTGTGACATGACGATGCAAGGATTCCACTGTGGCCTGACTGATCCACATGGAACCAAGGAGCCACTGTGACACAGTGGAGTTTTTTCAAACTCAGGAGACGATTGTGACATGATGGAAGATGATTGAACTCACAGGTAAGGCCACATTAAAATGAGGAGCCAGGGTGACACTGTAGAGCTTTGCAATGCAAGGAGACTATTATGACATGATGGCAGATGATTGAACTCAGAGGCAAGGCCACATGGAGACAGGGAGGCATTGTGACATGAAGAAAGCAAGGATTCCAGTGGTGCCTAATAGAACCACATCGAACCAAGGATTCACTGTGACACAGTGGAGGATTTTAAGGCCAAGGAGACCATTGTGACGTGATGGAAGATGAGCAAACTCACATGTAAGGCCACATGCAGCCAAGGAGTCGTTTTGATTTGAAGAAAGCAAGGACTCCATTGTGACACAACAGAACCACATGGCGCATGGAACCAAGAGGCCACTGTGACACACTGGAACTTTTTCAGACCAAGGAGACCATTGTGACATGATGGAAGGAGATTAAACCAACAGGTAAGGCCTCATGGAGCCAAGGAGGCATTGTGACATGACAAAGGCAAGAATTCCACTGTGGCCTGACTGAACCACATGGAACCAAGGAGCCACTGTGACACAGTGGGGTTTTTTCAAACTCAGGAGATGATTGTGACATGATGGAAGTGATTGAACACACAGGTAAGGCCACTTGAAGCCAAGCAGCCATTTTCACGCAAAGAAAGCAAGGATTCCATTGTGACACGACAGATTCGCATGGCGCATGGAACCAAGGGGCCACAGTTACACAGTGGAGCTTTTTGAGACCAAGGAGTCATTGTGACATGATGGAAGATGCTGAAACCAACAGGTAAGGCCAGAAAGAGCCTAGGGCCATTGTGACATGTAGAAAGCACGGTTAACATTGTGACATGACAGAACTGCATGGAACCAAGGGGCCACTGTGACACAATGGAGCTTTTGGAAAGCAAGGAGATCATTGTGACATGGTGGAAGATGATTGAACCAACAGGTAAGGCCACATGGAATCATGGCACCATGGTGACACTCTGTAGCTTTCTCAAACCAAGGAGATTATTGTGACATGATGGAAGATGATTGAACTCAGAGGTAAGGCCACATGGAGCCAAGGAGGCATTGTGACATGAAGAAAGCAAGGATTCCACTGTGGCCTAACAGAACCACATGGAACCAAGGAGCCACTGTTACACAGTGGAGGTTTTTCCGACCAAGGAGACCATTGTGACATGATGGAAGATGATTGAACTCATAGGTAAGGCCACATGCAGACAAGGAGTCGTTTTGATATGAAGAAAGCAAGGACTCCATTGTGACACAACAGAACCACCTGGCGCATGGAACCAAGAGGCCACTGTGACACACTGGAACATTTAATCAGGCCAAGGAGACCATTGTGACATGATGGAAGGAGATTAAACCAACAGGTAAGGCCTCATGGAGCCAAGGAGGCATTGTGACATGACGAAGGCAAGGATTCCACTGTGGCCTGACTGAACCACATGGAACCAAGGAGCCACTGTGACACAGTGGAGTTTTTTCACACTCAGGAGACGATTGTGACATGATGGAAGATGATTGAACTCACAGGTAAGGATACATTAAAATCAGGAGCCAGGGTGACACTGTAGAGCTTTGCAATGCAAGGAGACTGTTATGACATGATGGCAGATGATTGAACTCAGAGGTAAGGCCACATGGAGACAAGGAGGCATTGTGACATGAAGAAAGCAAGGATTCCACTGTGGCCTAACAGAACCACATGGAACCAAGGAGCCACTGTGACACAGTGGAGGATTTTAAGGCCAAGGAGACCATTGTGACGTGATGGAAGATGAGCAAACTCACATGTAAGGCCACATGCAGTCAAGGAGTCGTTTTGATTTGGAGAAAGCAAGGACTCCATTGTGACACAACAGAACCACATGGCGCATGGAACCAAGAGGCCACTGTGACACACTGGAACTTTTTCAGACCAAGGAGACCATTGTGACATGATGGAAGGAGATTAAACCAACAGGTAAGGCCTCATGGAGCCAAGGAGGCATTGTGACATGACGAAGGCAAGGATTCCACTGTGGCCTGACTGAACCACATGGAACCAAGGAGCCACTGTGACACAGTGGGGTTTTTTCAAACTCAGGAGATGATTGTGACATGATGGAAGTGATTGAACACACAGGTAAGGCCACTTGAAGCCAAGCAGCCATTTTCACGCAAAGAAAGCAAGGATTCCATTGTGACACGACAGATTCGCATGGCGCATGGAACCAAGGGGCCACAGTTACACAGTGGAGCTTTTTGAGACCAAGGAGTCATTGTGACATGATGGAAGATGCTGAAACCAACAGGTAAGGCCAGAAAGAGCCTAGGGCCATTGTGACATGTAGAAAGCACGGTTAACATTGTGACATGACAGAACTGCAAGGAACCAAGTGGCCACTGTGACACAATGGAGCTTTTGGAAAGCAAGGAGATCATTGTGACATGGTGGAAGATGATTGAACCAACAGGTAAGGCCACATGGAATCATGGCACCATGGTGACACTCTGTAGCTTTCTCAAACCAAGGAGATTATTGTGACATGATGGAAGATGATTGAACTCAGAGGTAAGGCCACATGGAGCCAAGGAGGCATTGTGACATGAAGAAAGCAAGGATTCCACTGTGGCCTAACTGAACCACATGGAACCAAGGAGCCTCTGTGACACAGTGGAGGTTTTTCCGACCAAGGAGACCATTGTGACATGATGGAAGATGATTGAACTCATAGGTAAGGCCACATGCAGACAAGGAGTCGTTTTGATATGAAGAAAGCAAGGACTCCATTGTGACACAACAGAACCACCTGGCGCATGGAACCACGAGGCCACTGTGACACATTGGAGCTTTTTCAGACCAAGGAGACCATCGTGACATGATGGAAGAATATTACACCTCCAGGTAAGACCACATGGAACGGAGGAGCCATGGTGACACTCTGTAGAGCTTTTTCAGTCCAAGGAGACTATTATGACATGATGGCAGATGATTGAACTCAGAGGCAAGGCCACATGGAGCCAAGGAGGCATTGTGACATGAAGAAAGCAAGGATTCCACTGTGGCCTAACTGAACCACATGGAACCAAGGGGCCGGCCACTGTGACACAGTGGAGGTTTTTCAGACCAAGGAGTCAATTGTGACATGATGGAAGATGATTGAACCAACAGGTAAGGCCCCATGGAATTAAGGAGCCCTGGTGACACTGTAGAGCTTTTTCAAGCCAAGGAGATTATGGTGACGTGATGGAAGAGGATTGAACTCCGAGGTAAGGCCACATGGAGCCAAGGAGGCACTGTGACATGACGAAAGCTAGGATTCCATTGCGGCCTAAGTGAACATCATGGAATCATGGAGACACTGTGACACATTGGAGTTTTTTCAAACTCAGGAGACGATTGTGACATGATGGAAGATGATTGAACAAACAGGCGAGGCCACATGCAGTCAAGGTGTCGTTTTGATATGAAGAAAGCAAGGACTCCATTGTGACACAACAGAACCACCTGGCGCATGGAACCAAGAGGCCACTGTGACACATTGGAGCTTTTTCACACCAAGGAGACCAGCGTGACATGACGGAAGATTATTACACCTCCAGGTAAGACCACATGGAACGGAGGAGCCATGGTGACACTCTGTAGAGCTTTTTCAGTCCAAGGAGACTATTATGACATGATGGCAGATGATTGAACTCAGAGGCAAGGCCACATGGAGCCAAGGAGGCATTGTGACATGAAGAAAGCAAGGATTCCACTGTGGCCTAACTGAACCACATGGAACCAAGGGGCCGGCCACTGTGACACAGTGGAGGTTTTTCAGACCAAGGAGTCAATTGTGACATGATGGAAGATGATTGAACCAACAGGTAAGGCCCCATGGAATTAAGGAGCCCTGGTGACACTGTAGAGCTTTTTCAAGCCAATGAGATTATGGTGACGTGATGGAAGATGATTGAACTCCGAGGTAAGGCCACATGGAGCCAAGCAGGCACTGTGACATGACGAAAGCTAGGATTCCATTGCGGCCTAAGTGAACATCGTGGAATCATGGAGACACTGTGACACAGTGGAGTTTTTTCAAACTCAGGAGACGATTGTGACATGATGGAAGATGATTGAACAAACAGGCGAGGCCACATGCAGTCAAGGTGTCGTTTTGATATGAAGAAAGCAAGGACTCCATTGTGACACAACAGAACCACCTGGCGCATGGAACCAAGTGGCCACTGTGACACACTGGAACATTTAATCAAGCCAAGGAGACCATTGTGACGTGATGGAAGAAGATTAAACAAACAGCTAAGGCCACATGGAGCCAAGGAGGCATTGTGACATGACGAAGGCAAGGATTCCACTGTGGCCTGACTGAACCACATGGAACCAAGGAGCCACTGTGACACAGTGGAGCTTTTTCAGACGAAGGGGTCATTGTGACATGATGGAAGATGCTGAAACCAACAGGTAAGGCCACAAGGAGCCAAGGGCCATGGTGACATGTAGAAAGCACGGTTAACATTGTGACATGACAGAACTGCATGGAACCAAAGGGCCACTGTGACACAATGGAGCTTTTGGAAAGCAAGGAGACCATTGTGACATGGTGGAAGAAGATTAAACCAACAGGTAAGGCTACAAGGAGCCAAGGAGGCATTGTGACATGACGATGCAAGGATTCCACTGTGGCCTGACTGATCCACATGGAACCAAGGAGCCACTGTGACACAGTGGAGTTTTTTCAAACTCAGGAGACGATTGTGACATGATGGAAGATGATTGAACTCACAGGTAAGGCCACATTAAAATGAGGAGCCAGGGTGACACTGTAGAGCTTTGCAATGCAAGGAGACTATTATGACATGATGGCAGATGATTGAACTCAGAGGCAAGGCCACATGGAGACAGGGAGGCATTGTGACATGAAGAAAGCAAGGATTCCAGTGGTGCCTAATAGAACCACATCGAACCAAGGATTCACTGTGACACAGTGGAGGATTTTAAGGCCAAGGAGACCATTGTGACGTGATGGAAGATGAGCAAACTCACATGTAAGGCCACATGCAGCCAAGGAGTCGTTTTGATTTGAAGAAAGCAAGGACTCCATTGTGACACAACAGAACCACATGGCGCATGGAACCAAGAGGCCACTGTGACACACTGGAACTTTTTCAGACCAAGGAGACCATTGTGACATGATGGAAGGAGATTAAACCAACAGGTAAGGCCTCATGGAGCCAAGGAGGCATTGTGACATGACAAAGGCAAGAATTCCACTGTGGCCTGACTGAACCACATGGAACCAAGGAGCCACTGTGACACAGTGGGGTTTTTTCAAACTCAGGAGATGATTGTGACATGATGGAAGTGATTGAACACACAGGTAAGGCCACTTGAAGCCAAGCAGCCATTTTCACGCAAAGAAAGCAAGGATTCCATTGTGACACGACAGATTCGCATGGCGCATGGAACCAAGGGGCCACAGTTACACAGTGGAGCTTTTTGAGACCAAGGAGTCATTGTGACATGATGGAAGATGCTGAAACCAACAGGTAAGGCCAGAAAGAGCCTAGGGCCATTGTGACATGTAGAAAGCACGGTTAACATTGTGACATGACAGAACTGCATGGAACCAAGGGGCCACTGTGACACAATGGAGCTTTTGGAAAGCAAGGAGATCATTGTGACATGGTGGAAGATGATTGAACCAACAGGTAAGGCCACATGGAATCATGGCACCATGGTGACACTCTGTAGCTTTCTCAAACCAAGGAGATTATTGTGACATGATGGAAGATGATTGAACTCAGAGGTAAGGCCACATGGAGCCAAGGAGGCATTGTGACATGAAGAAAGCAAGGATTCCACTGTGGCCTAACTGAACCACATGGAACCAAGGAGCCTCTGTGACACAGTGGAGGTTTTTCCGACCAAGGAGACCATTGTGACATGATGGAAGATGATTGAACTCATAGGTAAGGCCACATGCAGACAAGGAGTCGTTTTGATATGAAGAAAGCAAGGACTCCATTGTGACACAACAGAACCACCTGGCGCATGGAACCACGAAGCCACTGTGACACATTGGAGCTTTTTCAGACCAAGGAGACCATCGTGACATGATGGAAGAATATTACACCTCCAGGTAAGACCACATGGAACGGAGGAGCCATGGTGACACTCTGTAAAGCTTTTTCAGTCCAAGGAGACTATTATGACATGATGGCAGAAGATTGAACTCAGAGGGAGGGCCACATGGAGACAAGGAGGCATTGTGACATGAAGAAAGCAAGGATTCCATTGTGGCCTAACCGAACCACAGGGAACCAAGGGGCCGGCCACTGTGACACAGTGGAACTTTTTCAGACCAAGGAGTCCATTGTGACATGATGGAAGATGATTGAACCAACAGGTAAGGCCCCATGGAATTAAGGAGCCCTGGTGACACTGTAGAGCTTTTTCAAGCCAATGAGATTATGGTGACGTGATGGAAGATGATTGAACTCACAGGTAAGGCCACATAAAGCCAAGGACTCGTTTTGACACGAAGAAGTCAGGGACTCCATTGTGACACGACAGAACCACATGGCGCATGGAACCAAGGGGCCACTGTGACACATTGGAGCTTTTTCAGACCAAGGAGACCATTGTGACATGATGGAAGATGATCAAACCAACAGGTAAGGCCACATGGAGCCCAGGAGACATTGTGATACGAAGAAAAGAAGATTTCCATTGTAACATGAGAGAACCGCATGGAACCAAAGGGGCCACTGTGACACAAAGGAGCTTTTTGAAACCAAGGAGACCATTGTGACGTGGTGGAAGGTGATTGAACCAACAGCTAAGGCCACATGGAATCAAGGAGCCATGGTGGCACTCTGGAGCTTTCTCAAAGCAAGGAGATTATTGTGAAATGATGGAAGATGACTGAATTCAGAGGTAAGGCCGCATGGATCCCGGGTGGCATTGTAACATGAAGAAAGTCAGGATTCCACTGTGGCCTAACAGAACCACATGGAACCAAGGAGCCACTGCGACCCAGAGGACCTTTTTCAGACCAAGGAGTCCATTGTGATATGATGGAAGATGATTGAACTCACAGGTAAGGCCACATGCAGTCAAGGAGTCGTTTTGACACGAAAAACGCAAGGACTCCATTGCGACATAACAGAACCGCATGGCGCGTGGAACCAAGGGGCCACTGTGACACAGTGGACGTTTTTCGGACCAAGGAGTCATTGTGACATGATGGAAGATGATTATACCAATAGGTAAGGCCCCATGGAATGAAGAAGCCGTGTTGACACTGTAGAGCTTTTTCAAGCCAAGGAGACTATGGTGGCGGGATGGAAGATAGTTGAACGCAGATGTAAAGGCCTCATGGAGCCAAGGAGGCATTGTGACATGACGAAAGCAAGGACTCAATTGTGACACCACAGAACCGCATGACGCATGGAACCAAGGAGCCACTGCGACAAAGTGGAGCTTTTTCAGACCAAGGAGTCCATTGTGACATGATGGAAGATTATTAAACCAATAGGTAAGGCCACATGGAGTCAAGGAGGAGCCCTGGTGACACTGTAGAGCTTTTACAAACCAAGGAGACTATTATGACATGATGGAAGATGATTGACCCAACAGGTAAGGAGACATGGCGCCAAGGAGGCATTGTGACACGAAGAAAGCAAGGATTCCATTGTGGCCTAACAGAACCAGACAGAACCTAGGAGCCACTGTGACAACGTGGAGCTTTTTCAGACCAAGGAGACCATTGTGACATGATGGAAGATGATTGAACTCACTGGTAAGGCCACATGGAGCCAAGGAGTCCTTTTGACACGAAGAAAGCAAGGACTCCATTGTGACACAACAGAACCACATGGCGCATGGAACCAAGAGGCCACTGTGACACACTGGAACTTTTTCAGACCAAGGAGACCATTGTGACATGATGGAAGGAGATTAAACCAACAGGTAAGGCCTCATGGAGCCAAGGAGGCATTGTGACATGACAAAGGCAAGGATTCCACTGTGGCCTGACTGAACCACATGGAACCAAGTAGCCACTGTGACACAGTGGGGTTTTTTCAAACTCAGGAGATGATTGTGACATGATGGAAGTGATTGAACACACAGGTAAGGCCACTTGAAGCCAAGCAGCCATTTTCACGCAAAGAAAGCAAGGATTCCATTGTGACACGACAGATTCGCATGGCGCATGGAACCAAGGGGCCACAGTTACACAGTGGAGCTTTTTGAGACCAAGGAGTCATTGTGACATGATGGAAGATGCTGAAACCAACAGGTAAGGCCAGAAAGAGCCTAGGGCCATTGTGACATGTAGAAAGCACGGTTAACATTGTGACATGACAGAACTGCAAGGAACCAAGGGGCCACTGTGACACAATGGAGCTTTTGGAAAGCAAGGAGACCATTGTGACATGGTGGAAGATGATTGAACCAACAGGTAAGGCCACATGGAATCATGGCGCCATGGTGACACTCTGTAGCTTTCTCAAACCAAGGAGATTATTGTGACATGATGGAAGATGATTGAACTCAGAGGTAAGGCCACATGGAGCCAAGGAGGCATTGTGACATGAAGAAAGCAAGGATTCCACTGTGGCCTAACTGAACCACATGGAACCAAGGAGCCACTGTGACACAGTGGAGGTTTTTCCGACCAAGGAGACCATCGTGACATGACGGAAGATTATTACACCTCCAGGTAAGACCACATGGAACAGAGGAGCCATGGTGACACTCTGTAGCTTTCTCAAACCAAGGAGACCATTGTGACATGATGGCAGATGATTGAACTCATAGGTAAGGCCACATGCAGACAAGGAGTCGTTTTGATATGAAGAAAGCAAGAACTCCATTGTGACACAACAGAACCACCTGGCGCATGGAACCACGAGGCCACTGTGACACATTGGAGCTTTTTCAGACCAAGGAGACCATCGTGACATGACGGAAGATTATTACACCTCCAGGTAAGACCACATGGAACGGAGGAGCCATGGTGACACTCTGTAGAGCTTTTTCAGTCCAAGGAGACTATTATGACATGATGGCAGATGATTGAACTCAGAGGGACGGCCACATGGAGACAAGGAGGCATTGTGACATCAAGAAAGCAACGATTCCATTATGGCCTAACTGAACCACATGGAACCAAGGGGCCGGCCACTGTGACACAGTGGAGGTTTTTCAGACCAAGGAGTCAATTGTGACATGATGGAAGATGATTGAACCAACAGGTAAGGCCCCATGGAATTAAGGAGCCCTGGTGACACTGTAGAGCTTTTTCAAGCCAAGGAGATTATGGTGACGTGATGGAAGATGATTGAACTCACAGGTAAGGCCACATAAAGCCAAGGACTCGTTTTGACACGAAGAAGTCAGGGACTCCATTGTGACACGACAGAACCACATGGCGCATGGAACCAAGGGGCCACTGTGACACATTGGAGCTTTTACAGACTAAGGAGACCATTGTGACATGATGGAAGATGATCAAACCAACAGGTAAGGCCACATGGAGCCCAGGAGACATTGTGATACGAAGAAAAGAAGATTTCCATTGTGACATGAGAGAACCGCATGGAACCAAGGGGCCACTGTGACACAAAGGAGCTTTTTGAAACCAAGGAGACCATTGTGACATGGTGGAAGGTGATTGAACCAACAGCTAAGGCCACATGGAATCAAGGAGCCATGGTGGCACTCTGGAGCTTTATCAAAGCAAGGAGATTATTGTGAAATGATGGAAGATGACTGAATTCAGAGGTAAGGCCTCATGGATCCCGGGTGGCATTGTAACATGAAGAAAGTCAGGATTCCACTGTGGCCTAACAGAACCACATGGAACCAAGGAGCCACTGCGACCCAGAGGACCTTTTTCAGACCAAGGAGTCCATTGTGATATGATGGAAGATGATTGAACTCACAGGTAAGGCCACATGCAGCCAAGGAGTCGTTTTGACATGAAGAAAGCAAGGATTCCATTGTGACAATACAGAGCCGCATGGCGCATGGAACCAATGGGCCACTGTGACACAGTGGAGCTTTTTCAGTCCAAGGAGACCATTGTGACATGATGGATGATGATTAAACCAACAGGTAAGGCCACACGGAACGGAGGAGCCGTGGTGACACTGTAGAGCTTTTACAATCCAAAGAGACCATTATGACATGCTGGAAGATGATTGAACCAACAGCTAAGGCCACATGGAGCCAAGGAGGCATTGTGACATGACGAAGGCAAGGATTCCACTGTGGCCTGACTGAACCACATGGAACCAAGGAGCCACTGTGACACAGTGGAGTTTTTTCAAACTCAGGAGACGATTGTGACATGATGGAAGATGATTGAACTCACAGGTAAGGCCACATTAAAATGAGGAGCCAGGGTGACACCGTAGAGCTTTGCAATCCAAGGAGACTATTATGACATGATGGCAGATGATTGAACTCAGAGGTAAGGCCACATGGAGACAAGGAGGCATTGTGACATGAAGAAAGCAAGGATTCCAGTGGTGCTTAATAGAACCACATTGAACCAAGGAGTCACTGTGACACAGTGGAGCTTTTTAAGACCAAGGAGACCATTGTGACATGATGGAAGATGAGCAAACTCACAGGTAAGGCCACATGCAGTCAAGGAGTCGTTTTGACACGAAAAACGCAAGGACTCCATTGCGACATAACAGAACCGCATGGCGCGTGGAACCAAGGGGCCACTGTGACACAGTGGACGTTTTTCGGACCAAGGAGTCATTGTGACATGATGGAAGATGATTAAACCAATAGGTAAGGCCCCATGGAATGAAGAAGCCGTGTTGACACTGTAGAGCTTTTTCAAGCCAAGGAGACTATGGTGGCGTGATGGAAGATAGTTGAACGCAGATGTAAAGGCCTCATGGAGCCAAGGAGGCATTGTGACATGACGAAAGCAAGGATTCCATTGCGGCCTAGAGTGAACCTCATGAAACCAAGGAGCCACTGTGACACAGTGGGGTTTTTTCAAACTCAGGAGATGATTGTGACATGATGGAAGTGATTGAACACACAGGTAAGGCCACTTGAAGCCAAGCAGCCATTTTCACGCAAAGAAAGCAAGGATTCCATTGTGACACGACAGATTCGCATGGCGCATGGAACCAAGGGGCCACAGTTTCACCGTGGAGATTTTTGAGACCAAGGAGTCATTGTGACATGATGGAAGATGCTGAAACCAACAGGTAAGGCCACATGGAGCCAAGGGCCATTGTGACATGTAGAAAGCACGGTTAACATTGCGACATGACACAACCGCATGGAACCAAGGGGCCACTGTGACACAATGGAGCTTTTGGAAACAAGGAGATCATTGTGACATGGTGGAAGATGATTGAACCAACAGGTAAGGCCACATGGAATCATGGCGCCATGGTGACACTCTGTAGCTTTCTCAAACCAAGGAGATTATTGTGACATGATGGAAGATGATTGAAGTCAGAGGTAAGGCCACATTGAGCCAAGGATACATTGTGACATGAAGAAAGCAAGGACTCCATTGTGACACCACAGAACCGCATGACGCATGGAACCAATGGGCCACAGTTACACAGTGGAGCTTTTTCAGACCAAGGAGTTTTTGTGACATGATGGAAGATGATTAAACCAACAGGTAAGGCCACATGGAGTCAAGGAGGAGCCCTGGTGACACTGTAGAGCTTTTACAAACCAAGGAGACTATTATGACATGATGGAAGATGATTGACCCAACAGGTAAGGAGACATGGCGCCAAGGAGGCATTGTGACACGAAGAAAGCAAGGATTCCATTGTGGCCTAACAGAACCAGATAGAACCTAGGAGCCACTGTGACAACGTGGAGCTTTTTCAGACCAAGGAGACCATTGTGACATGATGGAAGATGATTGAACTCACTGGTAAGGCCACATGGAGCCAAGGAGTCCTTTTGACACGAAGAATGGAAGGACTCCATTGTGACACAACAGAACCACATGGCGCGTGGAACCAAGGGGCCACTGTGACACAGTGGAGCTCTTTCAGACCAAGGAGTTATTGTGACATGATGGAAGATGGTCAAACTCACAGGAAAGGCCATATGGTGTCAAGGAGCCATTGTGACACGAAGAAAGCAAGGATTCCAATCTGATACGACAGAACCGCATGGAACCATTGGGCCACCTGGGCACTGTGCTGCTTTTTCAGTCTAAGGAGACCATTGTGACATGATGTAAGTTGATTCAACTCACTGGAGTCCACTGTGGCCAAAGGTAAAGAAACATGGAGTCAAGGAGCAACTGTGACATGAAAAAAGCAAGGATTCCAATGTGGAATACAGAACTGCAAGGAAGCAAGGGGCCACAGTGATAAACCGGGGAAGCCTTTGAGACATGATGGAAGATGATTGAACCCATGAGAAAGGACACATGGAGCTAAAAATCCATTGTGACACAGTGGAGCTTTTTCAGACCAAGGAGTCCATTGTGACATGATGGAAGATGATTGAACCCAGAGGTAAGACCTCATGGAGCCAAGGAGCCATTGTGACATGAAGAAAGGAAGGTTTCCAGCGGTGCCTAAGAGAACCACATGGAACCAAGGGGCCACTGTGACTAGGGTGCAGCTTTTTCAGACCAAGGAGACCATTGTGACATGATGGAAGATGATCGAACCAACAGGAAAATCCATATGGTGTCAAGGAGGCATTGCGACACTAAGAAAGCAAGGATGCCAATGTGATACTATAGAACCGCAAGGAAGATTTGGGCCAACTGTGCACTGTGTTGCATTTCCACACTAATGAGACCATTGTGACATGGTGGTAGATGATTGAACCAACAGGTAAGGCCACATGGAATGAAAGAGCCACTGTGAAACTCTGGAGCTTTTTCAGATCAATGAGATTATCCTGACATGAAGGAAGATGATTGAATTCAGAGGTAAGGCCAAATGGAGCCAAGGAGGCATTGTGACATGAAGAAAGCAAGGATTCCATTGTGGCCAAACAGAATCACATGGAACCAAGGAGCCACTGTGAAACAGTGGAGGTTATCCAGACCAAGGAGACCGTTGTGACATGATGGAAGATGATTGAACTCACAGGTAAGGCCACATAAAGCCAAGGACTCGATTTGACACGAAGAAGTCAGGGACTCCATTGTGACACGACAGAACCACATGGCGCATGGAACCCAGGGGCCACTGTGACACATTGGAGCTTTTTCAGACTAAGGAGACCATTGTGACATGATGGAAGATGATCAAACCAACAGGTAAGGCCACATGGAGCCCAGGAGACATTGTGATACGAAGAAAAGAAGATTTCCATTGTGACATGAGAGAACCGCATGGAACCAAGGGGCCACTGTGACACAAAGGAGCTTTTTGAAACCAAGGAGACCATTGTGACATGGTGGAAGGTGATTGAACCAACAGCTAAGGCCACATGGAATCAAGGAGCCATGGTGGCACTCTGGAGCTTTCTCAAAGCAAGGAGATTATTGTGAAATGATGGAAGATGACTGAATTCAGAGGTAAGGCCGCATGGATCCCGGGTGGCATTGTAACATGAGGAAAGTCCGGATTCCACTGTGGCCTAACAGAACCACATGGAACCAAGGAGCCACTGCGACCCAGAGGACCTTTTTCAGACCAAGGAGTCCATTGTGATATGATGGAAGATGATTGAACTCACAGGTGAGGCCACATGCAGCCAAGGAGTCGTTTTGACATGAAGAAAGCAAGGACTCCATTGTGACAATACAGAGCCGCATGGCGCATGGAACCAATGGGCCACTGTGACACAGTGGAGCTTTTTCAGTCCAAGGAGACCATTGTGACATGATGGATGATGATTAAACCAACAGGTAAGGCCACACGGAACGGAGGAGCCGTGGTGACACTGTAGAGCTTTTACAATCCAAAGAGACCATTATGACATGCTGGAAGATGATTGAACCAACAGCTAAGGCCACATGGAGCCAAGGAGGCATTGTGACATGACGAAGGCAAGGATTCCACTGTGGCCTGACTGAACCACATGGAACCAAGGAGCCACTGTGACACAGTGGAGTTTTTTCACACTCAGGAGACGATTGTGACATGATGGAAGATGATTGAACTCACAGGTAAGGCCACATTAAAATGAGGAGCCAGGGTGACACTGTAGAGCTTTGCAATCCAAGGAGACTGTTATGACATGATGGAAGATGATTGAACTCAGAGGTAAGGCCACATGGAGACAAGGAGGCATTGTGACATGAAGAAAGCAAGGATTCCAGTGGTGCCTAATAGAACCACATTGAACCAAGGAGTCACTGTGACACAGTGGAGCTTTTTAAGGCCAAGGAGACCATTGTGACATGATGGAAGATGAGCAAACTCACAGGTAAGGCCACATGCAGTCAAGGAGTCGTTTTGACACTAAAAACGCAAGGACTCCATTGCGACATAACAGAACCGCATGGCGCGTGGGACCAAGGGGCCACTGTGACACAGTGGACGTTTTTCGGACCAAGGAGTCATTGTGACATGATGGAAGATGATTAAACCAATAGGTAAGGCCCCATGGAATGAAGAAACTGTGTTTACACTGTAGAGCTTTTTCAAGCCAAGGAGACTATGGTGGCGGGATGGAAGATAGTTGAACGCAGATGTAAAGGCCTCATGTAGCCAAGGAGGCATTGTGACATGACGAAAGCAAGGATTCCATTGCGGCCTAAGTGAACCTCATGAAACCAAGGAGCCACTGTGACACAGTGGGTTTTTTTCAAACTCAGGAGATGATTGTGACATGATGGAAGTGATTGAACACACAGGTAAGGCCACTTGAAGCCAAGCAGCCATTTTCACGCAAAGAAAGCAAGGATTCCATTGTGACACGACAGATTCGCATGGCGCATGGAACCAAGGGGCCACAGTTTCACCGTGGAGATTTTTGAGACCAAGGAGTCATTGTGACATGATGGAAGATGCTGAAACCAACAGGTAAGGCCACATGGAGCCAAGGGCCATTGTGACATGAAGAAAGCACGGTTAACATTGCGACATGACACAACCGCATGGAACCAAGGGGCCACTGTGACACAATGGAGCTTTTGGAAACAAGGAGATCATTGTGACATGGTGGAAGATGATTGAACCAACAGGTAAGGCCACATGGAATCATGGCGCCATGGTGACACTCTGTAGCTTTCTCAAACCAAGGAGATTTTTGTGACATGATGGAAGATGATTGAACTCAGAGGTAAGGCCAAATGGAACCAAGGATACATTGTGACATGAAGAAAGCAAGGACTCCATTGTGACACCACAGAACCGCATGACGCATGGAACCAATGGGCCACAGTTACACAGTGGAGCTTTTTCAGACCAAGGAGTTTTTGTGACATGATGGAAGATGATTAAACCAACAGGTAAGGCCACATGGAGTCAAGGAGGAGCCCTGGTGACACTGTAGAGCTTTTACAAACCAAATAGACTATTATGACATGATGGAAGATGATTGACCCAACAGGTAAGGAGACATGGCGCCAAGGAGGCATTGTGACACGAAGAAAGCAAGGATTCCATTGTGGCCTAACAGAACCAGACAGAACCTAGGAGCCACTGTGACAACGTGGAGCTTTTTCAGACCAAGGAGACCATTGTGACATGATGGAAGATGATTGAACTCACTGGTAAGGCCACATGGAGCCAAGGAGTCCTTTTGACACGAAGAATGGAAGGACTCCATTGTGACACAACAGAACCACATGGCGCGTGGAACCAAGGGGCCACTGTGACACAGTGGAGCTCTTTCAGACCAAGGAGTTATTGTGACATGATGGAAGATGGTCAAACTCACAGGAAAGGCCATATGGTGTCAAGGAGCCATTGTGACACGAAGAAAGCAAGGATTCCAATCTGATACGACAGAACCGCATGGAACCATTGG
Source organism: Anomalospiza imberbis (assembly GCF_031753505.1). Classification (NCBI taxonomy): domain Eukaryota; kingdom Metazoa; phylum Chordata; class Aves; order Passeriformes; family Viduidae; genus Anomalospiza; species Anomalospiza imberbis. Next base: position 238,369 of record NW_027099491.1, on the reverse strand, counting down.
GCCACCTGGGCACTGTGCTGCTTTTTCAGTCTAAGGAGACCATTGTGACATGATGTAAGTTGATTCAACTCACTGGAGTCCACTGTGGCCAAAGGTAAAGAAACATGGAGTCAAGGAGCAACTGTGACATGAAAAAAGCAAGGATTCCAATGTGGAATACAGAACTGCAAGGAAGCAAGGGGCCACAGTGATAAACCGGGGAAGCCTTTGAGACATGATGGAAGATGATTGAACCCATGAGAAAGGACACATGGAGCTAAAAATCCATTTTGACATAGGGGAGCTTTTTCAGACCAAGGAGACCATTGTGACATGATGGAAGATGATTGAACCCAGAGGTAAGACCTCATGGAGCCAAGGAGCCATTGTGACATGAAGAAAGGAAGGTTTCCAGCGGTGCCTAAGAGAACCACATGGAACCAAGGGGCCACTGTGACTAGGGTGCAGCTTTTTCAGACCAAGGAGACCATTGTGACATGATGGAAGATGATCGAACCAACAGGAAAATCCATATGGTGTCAAGGAGGCATTGCGACACTAAGAAAGCAAGGATGCCAATGTGATACTATAGAACCGCAAGGAAGATTTGGGCCAACTGTGCACTGTGTTGCATTTCCACACTAATGAGACCATTGTGACATGGTGGTAGATGATTGAACCAACAGGTAAGGCCACATGGAATGAAAGAGCCACTGTGAAACTCTGGAGCTTTTTCAGATCAATGAGATTATCCTGACATGAAGGAAGATGATTGAATTCAGAGGTAAGGCCAAATGGAGCCAAGGAGGCATTGTGACATGAAGAAAGCAAGGATTCCATTGTGGCCAAACAGAATCACATGGAACCAAGGAGCCACTGTGAAACAGTGGAGGTTATCCAGACCAAGGAGACCGTTGTGACATGATGGAAGATGATTAAACCAACAGGTAAGGCCACATAAAGCCAAGGACTCGATTTGACACGAAGAAGTCAGGGACTCCATTGTGACACGACAGAACCACATGGCGCATGGAACCCAGGGGCCACTGTGACACATTGGAGCTTTTTCAGACCAAGGAGACCATTGTGACATGATGGAAGATGATCAAACCAACAGGTAAGGCCACATGGAGCCCAGGAGACATTGTGATACGAAGAAAAGAAGATTTCCATTGTGACATGAGAGAACCGCATGGAACCAAGGGGCCACTGTGACACAAAGGAGCTTTTTGAAACCAAGGAGACCATTGTGACATGGTGGAAGGTGATTGAACCAACAGCTAAGGCCACATGGAATCAAGGAGCCATGGTGGCACTCTGGAGCTTTCTCAAAGCAAGGAGATAATTGTGAAATGATGGAAGATGACTGAATTCAGAGGTAAGGCCGCATGGATCCCGGGTGGCATTGTAACATGAGGAAAGTCCGGATTCCACTGCGGCCTAACAGAACCACATGGAACCAAGGAGCCACTGCGACCCAGAGGACCTTTTTCAGACCAAGGAGTCCATTGTGATATGATGGAAGATGATTGAACTCACAGGTAAGGCCACATGCAGCCAAGGAGTCGTTTTGACATGAAGAAAGCAAGGATTCCATTGTGACAATACAGAGCCGCATGGCGCATGGAACCAATGGGCCACTGTGACACAGTGGAGCTTTTTCAGTCCAAGGAGACCATTGTGACATGATGGATGATGATTAAACCAACAGGTAAGGCCACACGGAACGGAGGAGCCGTGGTGACACTGTAGAGCTTTTACAATCCAAAGAGACCATTATGACATGCTGGAAGATGATTGAACCAACAGCTAAGGCCACATGGAGCCAAGGAGGCATTGTGACATGACGAAGGCAAGGATTCCACTGTGGCCTGACTGAACCACATGGAACCAAGGAGCCACTGTGACACAGTGGAGTTTGTTCAAACTCAGGAGACGATTGTGACATGATGGAAGATGATTGAACTCACAGGTAAGGCCACATTAAAATGAGGAGCCAGGGTGACACTGTAGAGCTTTGCAATCCAAGGAGACTGTTATGACATGATGGAAGATGATTGAACTCAGAGGTAAGGCCACATGGAGACAAGGAGGCATTGTGACATGAAGAAAGCAAGGATTCCAGTGGTGCCTAATAGAACCACATTGAACCAAGGAGTCACTGTGACACGGTGGGGCTTTTTAAGGCCAAGGAGACCATTGTGACATGATGGAAGATGAGCAAACTCACAGGTAAGGCCACATGCAGTCAAGGAGTCGTTTTGACACTAAAAACGCAAGGACTCCATTGCGACATAACAGAACCGCATGGCGCGTGGAACCAAGGGGCCACTGTGACACAGTGGACGTTTTTCGGACCAAGGAGTCATTGTGACATGATGGAAGATGATTAAACCAATAGGTAAGGCCCCATGGAATGAAGAAGCCGTGTTGACACTGTAGAGCTTTTTCAAGCCAAGGAGACTATGGTGGCGGGATGGAAGATAGTTGAACGCAGATGTAAAGGCCTCATGTAGCCAAGGAGGCATTGTGACATGACGAAAGCAAGGATTCCATTGCGGCCTAAGTGAACCTCTTGAAACCAAGGAGCCACTGTGACACAGTGGGTTTTTTTCAAACTCAGGAGATGATTGTGACATGATGGAAGTGATTGAACACACAGGTAAGGCCACTTGAAGCCAAGCAGCCATTTTCACGCAAAGAAAGCAAGGATTCCATTGTGACACGACAGATTCGCATGGCGCATGGAACCAAGGGGCCACAGTTTCACCGTGGAGATTTTTGAGACCAAGGAGTCATTGTGACATGATGGAAGATGCTGAAACCAACAGGTAAGGCCACATGGAGCCAAGGGCCATTGTGACATGAAGAAAGCACGGTTAACATTGCGACATGACACAACCGCATGGAACCAAGGGGCCACTGTGACACAATGGAGCTTTTGGAAACAAGGAGATCATTGTGACATGGTGGAAGATGATTGAACCAACAGGTAAGGCCACATGGAATCATGGCGCCATGGTGACACTCTGTAGCTTTCTCAAACCAAGGAGATTTTTGTGACATGATGGAAGATGATTGAACTCAGAGGTAAGGCCAAATGGAACCAAGGATACATTGTGACATGAAGAAAGCAAGGACTCCATTGTGACACCACAGAACCGCATGACGCATGGAACCAATGGGCCACAGTTACACAGTGGAGCTTTTTCAGACCAAGGAGTTTTTGTGACATGATGGAAGATGATTAAACCAACAGATAAGGCCACATGGAGTCAAGGAGGAGCCCTGGTGACACTGTAGAGCTTTTACAAACCAAGGAGACTATTATGACATGATGGAAGATGATTGACCCAACAGGTAAGGAGACATGGCGCCAAGGAGGCATTGTGACACGAAGAAAGCAAGGATTCCATTGTGGCCTAACAGAACCAGACAGAACCTAGGAGCCACTGTGACAACGTGGAGCTTTTTCAGACCAAGGAGACCATTGTGACATGATGGAAGATGATTGAACTCACTGGTAAGGCCACATGGAGCCAAGGAGTCCTTTTGACACGAAGAATGGAAGGACTCCATTGTGACACAACAGAACCACATGGCGCGTGGAACCAAGGGGCCACTGTGACACAGTGGAGCTCTTTCAGACCAAGGAGTTATTGTGACATGATGGAAGATGGTCAAACTCACAGGAAAGGCCATATGGTGTCAAGGAGCCATTGTGACACGAAGAAAGCAAGGATTCCAATCTGATACGACAGAACCGCATGGAACCATTGGGCCACCTGGGCACTGTGCTGCTTTTTCAGTCTAAGGAGACCATTGTGACATGATGTAAGTTGATTCAACTCACTGGAGTCCACTGTGGCCAAAGGTAAAGAAACATGGAGTCAAGGAGCAACTGTGACATGAAAAAAGCAAGGATTCCAATGTGGAATACAGAACTGCAAGGAAGCAAGGGGCCACAGTGATAAACCGGGGAAGCCTTTGAGACATGATGGAAGATGATTGAACCCATGAGAAAGGACACATGGAGCTAAAAATCCCTTGTGACACAGGGGAGCTTTTTCAGACCAAGGAGTCCATTGTGACATGATGGAAGATGATTGAACCCAGAGGTAAGACCTCATGGAGCCAAGGAGCCATTGTGACATGAAGAAAGGAAGGTTTCCAGCGGTGCCTAAGAGAACCACATGGAACCAAGGGGCCACTGTGACTAGGGTGCAGCTTTTTCAGACCAAGGAGACCATTGTGACATGATGGAAGATGATCGAACCAACAGGAAAATCCATATGGTGTCAAGGAGGCATTGCGACACTAAGAAAGCAAGGATGCCAATGTGATACTATAGAACCGCAAGGAAGATTTGGGCCAACTGTGCACTGTGTTGCATTTCCACACTAATGAGACCATTGTGACATGGTGGTAGATGATTGAACCAACAGGTAAGGCCACATGGAATGAAAGAGCCACTGTGAAACTCTGGAGCTTTTTCAGATCAATGAGATTATCCTGACATGAAGGAAGATGATTGAATTCAGAGGTAAGGCCAAATGGAGCCAAGGAGGCATTGTGACATGAAGAAAGCAAGGATTCCATTGTGGCCAAACAGAATCACATGGAACCAAGGAGCCACTGTGAAACAGTGGAGGTTATCCAGACCAAGGAGACCGTTGTGACATGATGGAAGATGATTAAACCAACAGGTAAGGCCACATAAAGCCAAGGACTCGATTTGACACGAAGAAGTCAGGGACTCCATTGTGACACGACAGAACCACATGGCTGTCCTGGGGTGACAGGACATTTTCATGCTTTGTATCCCAATCGTGTATTCCTGTTCCCGTGCTCTCAGTTTGTTTTGTCTATAGCCGTGTCCCTCCCCCGGCTGCTTGCTATGGCTTGCTGCTGCTAGCTTTAGGCCTGCTTCGCTTGCTCTGCTTGCTTGCTTTTTTTCTTTTTTGTTTTTTTTCTTTGCTTGCCTTATTTTGCCATTTTTCTATTTTTGTTTTTCCCTTCCTTCCTCCCCTTCCCTGAAGACATCGGACCTGCTTCGGACCTTGATTCGGGAACGTCAAGGAACTCCTCCGGAGTCTGCACTACAGAGAAGCTCAGCACCCTCCTCAGCACTGAGACTGCCCAAGCCGTTCGGTCTCTCTCGGACTGGTGAAAACGTTTGTTGTCATCTCGGGCTGTTTTTTCTTGTGTTGGGGAGTGTTTTTTTGTTCTTGCTTAATAAACAAGTTTTTTCCACTTATCCTCCGAGGAAATTCCTCCCGAACCCGGTAGTGGGGAGGGGGGAGGAGTTGTGGGGGTTTGTTTCCTTTAAGGGGCTCCTTCGGAGATTTTCCCCTAATTTGTCCTAAACCAGGACAATATATTCTTTGGTGGCCCGTACGGGGAAATCGACCAGACAAAGTGGAAAAAACTTCATTCTAAATAATATTTTGGTCTCAATTGTTTTGTGGGTACATTGGTATGTCTGTTTTTGAAGTTATAATGTCATTTGGATTGAAAGCCTGCCTCTATTTCTGGTCATTAGGGTTTTTTGAAGTTTTAATACCTTTGTGGTCCCTAGGTTTATTTTCTTATCCAGAAATAGCTCCGGTATTGTCCCTAATGCGTAGCTTTTGTAGCAGAGGGGCACTAACCAGAATATTTATCGGGTTGGGCTTGGTTGTGATGATTTGCAAGAGGTTTATAAAAATGTTGTTATCGGTTCCAGGAATGTATGGTTCGTGGTTGTGGCTGTGTACTCAGTTTGTTAGGGGAGAAGCAGGGGAGGAGGCTTTTCAGCCTTTGCTTTCCTTCTTCTCCTCTGAATTATTTACATCTCTATTAGAAAATGTTTGGTTCTCCCTGACTGCCAAGGACACCATCTTTCTGGCATTTAATTTAGTAAGCTTTCTTTATACTGTCTGCAGTTTATATAAGATGAAGGCTGAAATTTCTAGAGGGGCTGGTGAGACTCCTGATTTAGGAGTAAAACCAAGGGTGAGGAGTCCTGAGTGGTGTGGGAAATGGGAGGATATGGGCCAAATTTTAAAGGAGTTTTCTGATCCTATAGTCTGGGACTTTCCATCTGAACAAATTCAGAATCCAGCTGAGGTGGTAAAGTACCTGAAAGAGAGGTGCCATGGTAACACTAAGGAGGAAAAGATCATTGCAGTGAGCTGGGCCCTGGCACATGCTTATCGCACCCTGCTAGACACTGTAGGGCAGCAGACAGAGGAAAGGGAACAGGGAGATAAGTTAGTTACTATCCCAGTCACTCAGGCTGCAGCCAACATCCCAGGCTCCAGGCCAGTAGTTAAACCAGAGAGTAAGCCTCAACCAATGGCTGTTGCTGCTAATACAAGAGGTGGAAAGTGCAAAAGCAAGACTGACCGAAGGGTGGAGGATGATGATGATGATCCAAGAGAAGGACCATCACCAAAATCAGAAACCACACCAAATGGCACAGATTCCGGAGCCAATATTGATTCCTTCTCCCTGAAGGACCTTCGAGGCTTAAGGAAGGATTATAGGCGACAGCCCGATGAATCTATAATTAGTTGGCTAGTCCGCCTTTGGGATGCAGCAGGGGAGGCTACTATTCTGGATGGCACTGAAGCGAGGCATTTGGGATCCCTGTCACACGATCCTGTGATCGACCAAGGCATGATGAGAGGGGCTAGCCCTCACAGCCTCTGGGAACGGGTCCTGGACAGCGTAGCACAAAGATACCTATGTGCAGATGACCTCTATATTCAGCAGACACGGTGGAAGACCATAGAACAGGGGATCCAACGCCTGAGGGAGATGGCAGTGGTAGAGGTCATTTTTTCAGATGACATAACAACTAGGAATCCAGACTTCGTACCGTGTACACCTGTAATGTGGAGGAAACTTGTGCGACTTGGGCCACCTGAATACGCTTCTGCTCTAGCAATAATGAAGCGGGATGAGGTATATGAGACTGTACTCGATATGGCGAAGAAGCTTCGAGCATATGCGGATGCTGTACATGGCCCGACTCATGCCAGAATTGCAGCTGTGGAAACACGACTGCAGAAATTAGAAGACAAAATAGAGGAAAGTCGTAAGAAACTCAGGGAAGAGATTAAGGAGGACCTCCTCCAAATCTCAGCTGTACAAATTAGACGCCCTGGTATCCAACGCAAACGTTCCATTGTTGGGGAGAGAAGGTACACCCCACGAGCTGAGTTGTGGTTCTTCTTACGTGAGTCTGGAGAAAACATGAGGAGATGGGATGGGAAGTCTACTGCTGCTCTGGCACAACGGGTGCGTGAATTGAAGGAAGGTAAGAAAAGGGAAGCAGCTCCAGTTGCCCGTAGTCGAATTGTCAGGCATAATGATGACGATGATTTGTCGGATCCCCTGGAAGGAACCTCCAAGACATATGTCTCTGGAAAGAAGGATAACCAGGCTTAGAGGGGCCCTGCCTCTAGCCAGGTAGAGGTTAGGGAAAATCGAATCTTTTGGACAGTGTGGGTTCTATGGCCTGGCACATCAGAGCCACAGAAATACAGAGCTTTGGTTGATACTGGTTCGCAGTGTACCTTAATGCCTTCAGGACATGTGGGAACAGAACGTATTTCCATTGCCGGGGTGACGGGGGGATCACAAGAATTGACTCTGATGGAAGCTGAAGTAAGCCTGACCGGGAAGGAGTGGCACAAACATCCAATTGTGACTGGCCCCGAGGCTCCGTGTATTCTGGGCATAGACTATCTCAGGAGTGGCTACTACAAAGACCCTAAGGGACTCAGGTGGGCTTTTGGAATAGCTGCTGTGGAGGCAGAGGGCATTAAGAAATTGAACACCTTGCCTGGATTGTCAGAGAACCCATCTGCAGTAGGACTCCTGAAGGTAGAAGAGCAACAAGTACCTGTTGCCACCTCGACAGTGCATCGCCGGCAGTATCGAACAAATCGAGATGCTGTGATCCCCATTCACAAGATGATTCGAGAGTTAGAGAGCCAAGGGGTGGTTAGTAAAACCCACTCACCCTTCAACAGTCCCATTTGGCCTGTACGTAAATCTGAAGGAGAATGGAGATTGACCGTGGATTACCGTGCATTGAATGAAGTGACACCACCACTGAGCGCTGCTGTGCCGGACATGCTGGAACTCCAGTACGAGCTGGAGTCCAAGGCAGCAAAGTGGTACGCCACAATTGATATTGCCAATGCATTTTTCTCCATCCCCCTGGCTACAGAATGCAGGCCTCAGTTTGCTTTCACCTGGAGGGGCGTGCAGTACACCTGGAACCGACTGCCCCAGGGGTGGAAGCACAGTCCCACCATCTGTCATGGACTGATCCAGACTACACTAGAAAAGGGTGAGGCTCCAGAACATTTGCAGTACATTGATGATATCATTGTGTGGGGAAACACAGCAGCAGAAGTGTTTGAGAAAGGAGAGAAAATCATCCAAATTCTCCTGGAAGCCGGCTTTGCCATTAAGAAAAGTAAAGTTAAGGGACCAGCTCGGGAGATCCAGTTCCTGGGGGTGAAGTGGCAAGATGGGCGGCGCCAGATTCCTACCGATGTCATCAACAAAATCACAGCTATGTCCCCACCAACCAATAAGAGGGAAACGCAAGCTTTCTTAGGTGCTATAGGTTTCTGGAGGATGCATATTCCTGAATATAGTCAGATTGTGAGCCCTCTTTACTTGATTACTCGTAAGAAGAACGATTTCCATTGGGGCCCTGAGCAGCAACAAGCTTTTGCCCAGATCAAGCAGGAAATTGCCCATGCAGTAGCCCTTGGCCCAGTCAGGACGGGACCAGATGTGAAGAACATGCTCTATTCTGCAGCCGGGAACCATGGCCTGTCCTGGAGCCTTTGGCAGAAGGTGCCTGAGGAGACCCGAGGCCGACCACTGGGATTCTGGAGTCGGAGCTACAGAGGGTCTGAAAGTAACTACACCCCAACGGAGAAGGAAATCTTGGCTGCTTATGAAGGAGTCCAAGCTGCTTCAGAGGTGATTGGTACTGAAGTACAACTCTTCCTGGCACCTCGACTACCCGTGCTGGGGTGGATGTTTAGAGGAAAGGTTCCCTCCACCCACCATGCCACCAGTGCTACATGGAGCAAGTGGATTGCCCTCATCACACAGCGTGCCCAAATTGGGAAACTAAATCGTCCTGGGATTTTGGAGGTAATTACAAATTGGCCTGAGGGTGAAAACTTCAGGCTCACTGGTGAAGAGGGAGAAGAGCAAGTGACCCGTGCCGAAGAAGCTCCACCATATAACCAACTGCCGGCAGAAGACATACATTACGCTCTTTTTACTGATGGTTCCTGTCGCCTCGTAGGAATGAACCGGAAGTGGAAAGCAGCCGTATGGAGCCCCACACGACAGGTTGCACAAGCTATCGAAGGAGAAGGTGGATCGAGTCAACTTGCGGAACTCAAAGCTGTTCAATTGGCCCTGAACATTGCTGAAGCAGAGAAGTGGCCAAAACTTTACCTTTATACTGATTCCTGGATGGTAGCCAATGCTCTGTGGGGATGGCTGAAGAGATGGAAGGAGGCGAACTGGCAGCGCAGAGGAAAACCAATTTGGGCTGCTGAAGAATGGAAAGACATCGCTACCCGGCTAGAGAAACTACCTGTGAAGGTTCGCCATGTAGATGCCCATGTCCCCAGAAGCAGGGCTAATGAGGAGCAGCAAAACAATCAGCAGGTAGATCAGGCCGCAAAGATAGGGGAGTTGAAGATAGATCTTGACTGGGAGCACAAAGGAGAGCTGTTCCTAGCACGATGGGCCCATGATGCCTCAGGCCACCAGGGTAGAGATGCCACCTATAAGTGGGCACGAGACCGAGGGGTGGATCTAACCATGGACAGCATTTCTCAGGTTATCCATGACTGTGAGACGTGTGCCGCCATTAAGCAGGCTAAGCGGGTGAAGCCCCTCTGGTATGGGGGGCGGTGGTCCAAGTACAAGTATGGGGAGGCTTGGCAAATTGATTACATCACACTGCCTCAAACCCGCCAAGGCAAGCGCCACGTACTAACCATGGTAGAAGCCACTACGGGATGGTTGGAAACCTACCCCGTGTCTCATGCTACAGCCCGCAACACCATTCTGGGCCTTGAAAAGCAGGTCCTTTGGAGGCATGGTACTCCTGAAAGGATTGAGTCAGACAATGGGACTCATTTTAAAAATAATCTTATTAACACCTGGGCTAGGGAACATGGCATTGAGTGGGTGTACCACATCCCCTATCATGCACCAGCTGCAGGTAAAGTGGAGAGATACAATGGATTGTTAAAAACCACTTTGAAAGCATTGGGTGGGGGGTCTTTCAAGAACTGGGAGCAGTATTTAGCAAGGGCCACCTGGTTAGTTAACACTCGGGGTTCCACCAACCGAGCAGGTCCTGCCCAGTCTGAGCCCCTTAATATAGTCGATGGAGATAAAGTCCCAGTGGCCCATATCAGAGGTTTGTTGGGGAAGACGGTATGGATTAATCCTGCTTCGAGTACAGGCAAACCCATTCGTGGGATTGTCTTTGCCCAAGGACCAGGTTATACCTGGTGGATAATGCAGAAAGATGGGACAACCCGTTGTGTACCTCAGGGAGATCTGATTGTGGGATGATATCATTATTTGCTGAATGTTACCACCATTGTCTGTACGTTACATCATACAGACATGAGACAGAAGGAAACGTGAAAGTGTCAAAGGTCTGAGCAAGTAAGATGGAAGGAAATGTGTTAAGTGTGGAAGGTTTGAGCACGTGAGATGAAAGGTTTTACATTGTGTTCATTAACATGTTCACGATATGGGATAAGGGGTGGAATGTCCTGGGGTGACAGGACATTTTCATGCTTTGTATCCCAATCGTGTATTCCTGTTCCCGTGCTCTCAGTTTGTTTTGTCTATAGCCGTGTCCCTCCCCCGGCTGCTTGCTATGGCTTGCTGCTGCTAGCTTTAGGCCTGCTTCGCTTGCTCTGCTCGCTTGCTTTTTTTCTTTTTTGTTTTTTTTCTTTGCTTGCCTTATTTTGCCATTTTTCTATTTTTGTTTTTCCCTTCCTTCCTCCCCTTCCCTGAAGACATCGGACCTGCTTCGGACCTTGATTCGGGAACGTCAAGGAACTCCTCCGGAGTCTGCACTACAGAGAAGCTCAGCACCCTCCTCAGCACTGAGACTGCCCAAGCCGTTCGGTCTCTCTCGGACTGGTGAAAACGTTTGTTGTCATCTCGGGCTGTTTTTTCTTGTGTTGGGGAGTGTTTTTTTGTTCTTGCTTAATAAACAAGTTTTTTCCACTTATCCTCCGAGGAAATTCCTCCCGAACCCGGTAGTGGGGAGGGGGGAGGAGTTGTGGGGGTTTGTTTCCTTTAAGGGGCTCCTTCGGAGATTTTCCCCTAATTTGTCCTAAACCAGGACAATGGCGCATGGAACCCAGGGGCCACTGTGACACATTGGAGCTTTTTCAGACCAAGGAGACCATTGTGACATGATGGAAGATGATCAAACCAACAGGTAAGGCCACATGGAGCCCAGGAGACATTGTGATACGAAGAAAAGAAGATTTCCATTGTGACATGAGAGAACCGCATGGAACCAAGGGGCCACTGTGACACAAAGGAGCTTTTTGAAACCAAGGAGACCATTGTGACATGGTGGAAGGTGATTGAACCAACAGCTAAGGCCACATGGAATCAAGGAGCCATGGTGGCACTCTGGAGCTTTCTCAAAGCAAGGAGATTATTGTGAAATGATGGAAGATGACTGAATTCAGAGGTAAGGCCGCATGGATCCCGGGTGGCATTGTAACATGAGGAAAGTCCGGATTCCACTGCGGCCTAACAGAACCACATGGAACCAAGGAGCCACTGCGACCCAGAGGACCTTTTTCAGACCAAGGAGTCCATTGTGATATGATGGAAGATGATTGAACTCACAGGTAAGGCCACATGCAGCCAAGGAGTCGTTTTGACATGAAGAAAGCAAGGACTCCATTGTGACAATACAGAGCCGCATGGCGCATGGAACCAATGGGCCACTGTGACACAGTGGAGCTTTTTCAGTCCAAGGAGACCATTGTGACATGATGGATGATGATTAAACCAACAGGTAAGGCCACACGGAACGGAGGAGCCGTGGTGACACTGTAGAGCTTTTACAATCCAAAGAGACCATTATGACATGCTGGAAGATGATTGAACCAACAGCTAAGGCCACATGGAGCCAAGGAGGCATTGTGACATGACGAAGGCAAGGATTCCACTGTGGCCTGACTGAACCACATGGAACCAAGGAGCCACTGTGACACAGTGGGGTTTTTTCAAACTCAGGAGACGATTGTGACATGATGTAAGTTGATTCAACTCACTGGAGTCCACTGTGGCCAAAGGTAAAGAAACATGGAGTCAAGGAGCAACTGTGACATGAAAAAAGCAAGGATTCCAATGTGGAATACAGAACTGCAAGGAAGCAAGGGGCCACAGTGATAAACCGGGGAAGCCTTTGAGACATGATGGAAGATGATTGAACCCATGAGAAAGGACACATGGAGCTAAAAATCCATTGTGACACAGTGGAGCTCTTTCAGACCAAGGAGTCCATTGTGACATGATGGAAGATGGTCAAACTCACAGGAAAGGCCATATGGTGTCAAGGAGCCATTGTGACACGAAGAAAGCAAGGATTCCAATCTGATACGACAGAACCGCATGGAACCATTGGGCCACCTGGGCACTGTGCTGCTTTTTCAGTCTAAGGAGACCATTGTGACATGATGTAAGTTGATTCAACTCACTGGAGTCCACTGTGGCCAAAGGTAAAGAAACATGGAGTCAAGGAGCAACTGTGACATGAAAAAAGCAAGGATTCCAATGTGGAATACAGAACTGCAAGGAAGCAAGGGGCCACAGTGATAAACCGGGGAAGCCTTTGAGACATGATGGAAGATGATTGAACCCATGAGAAAGGACACATGGAGCTAAAAATCCATTTTGACATAGGGGAGCTTTTTCAGACCAAGGAGACCATTGTGACATGATGGAAGATGATTGAACCCAGAGGTAAGACCTCATGGAGCCAAGGAGCCATTGTGACATGAAGAAAGGAAGGTTTCCAGCGGTGCCTAAGAGAACCACATGGAACCAAGGGGCCACTGTGACTAGGGTGCAGCTTTTTCAGACCAAGGAGACCATTGTGACATGATGGAAGATGATCGAACCAACAGGAAAATCCATATGGTGTCAAGGAGGCATTGCGACACTAAGAAAGCAAGGATGCCAATGTGATACTATAGAACCGCAAGGAAGATTTGGGCCAACTGTGCACTGTGTTGCATTTCCACACTAATGAGACCATTGTGACATGGTGGTAGATGATTGAACCAACAGGTAAGGCCACATGGAATGAAAGAGCCACTGTGAAACTCTGGAGCTTTTTCAGATCAATGAGATTATCCTGACATGAAGGAAGATGATTGAATTCAGAGGTAAGGCCAAATGGAGCCAAGGAGGCATTGTGACATGAAGAAAGCAAGGATTCCATTGTGGCCAAACAGAATCACATGGAACCAAGGAGCCACTGTGAAACAGTGGAGGTTATCCAGACCAAGGAGACCGTTGTGACATGATGGAAGATGATTAAACCAACAGGTAAGGCCACATAAAGCCAAGGACTCGATTTGACACGAAGAAGTCAGGGACTCCATTGTGACATGACAGAACCACATGGCGCATGGAACCCAGGGGCCACTGTGACACATTGGAGCTTTTTCAGACCAAGGAGACCATTGTGACATGATGGAAGATGATCAAACCAACAGGTAAGGCCACATGGAGCCCAGGAGACATTGTGATACGAAGAAAAGAAGATTTCCATTGTGACATGAGAGAACCGCATGGAACCAAGGGGCCACTGTGACACAAAGGAGCTTTTTGAAACCAAGGAGACCATTGTGACATGGTGGAAGGTGATTGAACCAACAGCTAAGGCCACATGGAATCAAGGAGCCATGGTGGCACTCTGGAGCTTTCTCAAAGCAAGGAGATTATTGTGAAATGATGGAAGATGACTGAATTCAGAGGTAAGGCCGCATGGATCCCGGGTGGCATTGTAACATGAGGAAAGTCCGGATTCCACTGCGGCCTAACAGAACCACATGGAACCAAGGAGCCACTGCGACCCAGAGGACCTTTTTCAGACCAAGGAGTCCATTGTGATATGATGGAAGATGATTGAACTCACAGGTAAGGCCACATGCAGCCAAGGAGTCGTTTTGACATGAAGAAAGCAAGGATTCCATTGTGACAATACAGAGCCGCATGGCGCATGGAACCAATGGGCCACTGTGACACAGTGGAGCTTTTTCAGTCCAAGGAGACCATTGTGACATGATGGATGATGATTAAACCAACAGGTAAGGCCACACGGAACGGAGGAGCCGTGGTGACACTGTAGAGCTTTTACAATCCAAAGAGACCATTATGACATGCTGGAAGATGATTGAACCAACAGCTAAGGCCACATGGAGCCAAGGAGGCATTGTGACATGACGAAGGCAAGGATTCCACTGTGGCCTGACTGAACCACATGGAACCAAGGAGCCACTGTGACACAGTGGAGTTTGTTCAAACTCAGGAGACGATTGTGACATGATGGAAGATGATTGAACTCACAGGTAAGGCCACATTAAAATGAGGAGCCAGGGTGACACTGTAGAGCTTTGCAATCCAAGGAGACTGTTATGACATGATGGAAGATGATTGAACTCAGAGGTAAGGCCACATGGAGACAAGGAGGCATTGTGACATGAAGAAAGCAAGGATTCCAGTGGTGCCTAATAGAACCACATTGAACCAAGGAGTCACTGTGACACAGTGGAGCTTTTTAAGGCCAAGGAGACCATTGTGACATGATGGAAGATGAGCAAACTCACAGGTAAGGCCACATGCAGTCAAGGAGTCGTTTTGACACTAAAAACGCAAGGACTCCATTGCGACATAACAGAACCGCATGGCGCGTGGAACCAAGGGGCCACTGTGACACAGTGGACGTTTTTCGGACCAAGGAGTCATTGTGACATGATGGAAGATGATTAAACCAATAGGTAAGGCCCCATGGAATGAAGAAGCCGTGTTGACACTGTAGAGCTTTTTCAAGCCAAGGAGACTATGGTGGCGGGATGGAAGATAGTTGAACGCAGATGTAAAGGCCTCATGTAGCCAAGGAGGCATTGTGACATGACGAAAGCAAGGATTCCATTGCGGCCTAAGTGAACCTCTTGAAACCAAGGAGCCACTGTGACACAGTGGGTTTTTTTCAAACTCAGGAGATGATTGTGACATGATGGAAGTGATTGAACACACAGGTAAGGCCACTTGAAGCCAAGCAGCCATTTTCACGCAAAGAAAGCAAGGATTCCATTGTGACACGACAGATTCGCATGGCGCATGGAACCAAGGGGCCACAGTTTCACTGTGGAGATTTTTGAGACCAAGGAGTCATTGTGACATGATGGAAGATGCTGAAACCAACAGGTAAGGCCACATGGAGCCAAGGGCCATTGTGACATGAAGAAAGCACGGTTAACATTGCGACATGACACAACCGCATGGAACCAAGGGGCCACTGTGACACAATGGAGCTTTTGGAAACAAGGAGATCATTGTGACATGGTGGAAGATGATTGAACCAACAGGTAAGGCCACATGGAATCATGGCGCCATGGTGACACTCTGTAGCTTTCTCAAACCAAGGAGATTTTTGTGACATGATGGAAGATGATTGAACTCAGAGGTAAGGCCAAATGGAACCAAGGATACATTGTGACATGAAGAAAGCAAGGACTCCATTGTGACACCACAGAACCGCATGACGCATGGAACCAATGGGCCACAGTTACACAGTGGAGCTTTTTCAGACCAAGGAGTTTTTGTGACATGATGGAAGATGATTAAACCAACAGATAAGGCCACATGGAGTCAAGGAGGAGCCCTGGTGACACTGTAGAGCTTTTACAAACCAAGGAGACTATTATGACATGATGGAAGATGATTGACCCAACAGGTAAGGAGACATGGCGCCAAGGAGGCATTGTGACACGAAGAAAGCAAGGATTCCATTGTGGCCTAACAGAACCAGACAGAACCTAGGAGCCACTGTGACAACGTGGAGCTTTTTCAGACCAAGGAGACCATTGTGACATGATGGAAGATGATTGAACTCACTGGTAAGGCCACATGGAGCCAAGGAGTCCTTTTGACACGAAGAATGGAAGGACTCCATTGTGACACAACAGAACCACATGGCGCGTGGAACCAAGGGGCCACTGTGACACAGTGGAGCTCTTTCAGACCAAGGAGTTATTGTGACATGATGGAAGATGGTCAAACTCACAGGAAAGGCCATATGGTGTCAAGGAGCCATTGTGACACGAAGAAAGCAAGGATTCCAATCTGATACGACAGAACCGCATGGAACCATTGGGCCACCTGGGCACTGTGCTGCTTTTTCAGTCTAAGGAGACCATTGTGACATGATGTAAGTTGATTCAACTCACTGGAGTCCACTGTGGCCAAAGGTAAAGAAACATGGAGTCAAGGAGCAACTGTGACATGAAAAAAGCAAGGATTCCAATGTGGAATACAGAACTGCAAGGAAGCAAGGGGCCACAGTGATAAACCGGGGAAGCCTTTGAGACATGATGGAAGATGATTGAACCCATGAGAAAGGACACATGGAGCTAAAAATCCCTTGTGACACAGGGGAGCTTTTTCAGACCAAGGAGTCCATTGTGACATGATGGAAGATGATTGAACCCAGAGGTAAGACCTCATGGAGCCAAGGAGCCATTGTGACATGAAGAAAGGAAGGTTTCCAGCGGTGCCTAAGAGAACCACATGGAACCAAGGGGCCACTGTGACTAGGGTGCAGCTTTTTCAGACCAAGGAGACCATTGTGACATGATGGAAGATGATCGAACCAACAGGAAAATCCATATGGTGTCAAGGAGGCATTGCGACACTAAGAAAGCAAGGATGCCAATGTGATACTATAGAACCGCAAGGAAGATTTGGGCCAACTGTGCACTGTGTTGCATTTCCACACTAATGAGACCATTGTGACATGGTGGTAGATGATTGAACCAACAGGTAAGGCCACATGGAATGAAAGAGCCACTGTGAAACTCTGGAGCTTTTTCAGATCAATGAGATTATCCTGACATGAAGGAAGATGATTGAATTCAGAGGTAAGGCCAAATGGAGCCAAGGAGGCATTGTGACATGAAGAAAGCAAGGATTCCATTGTGGCCAAACAGAATCACATGGAACCAAGGAGCCACTGTGAAACAGTGGAGGTTATCCAGACCAAGGAGACCGTTGTGACATGATGGAAGATGATTAAACCAACAGGTAAGGCCACATAAAGCCAAGGACTCGATTTGACACGAAGAAGTCAGGGACTCCATTGTGACACGACAGAACCACATGGCGCATGGAACCCAGGGGCCACTGTGACACATTGGAGCTTTTTCAGACCAAGGAGACCATTGTGACAAGATGGAAGATGATCAAACCAACAGGTAAGGCCACATGGAGCCCAGGAGACATTGTGATACGAAGAAAAGAAGATTTCCATTGTGACATGAGAGAACCGCATGGAACCAAGGGGCCACTGTGACACAAAGGAGCTTTTTGAAACCAAGGAGACCATTGTGACATGGTGGAAGGTGATTGAACCAACAGCTAAGGCCACATGGAATCAAGGAGCCATGGTGGCACTCTGGAGCTTTCTCAAAGCAAGGAGATTATTGTGAAATGATGGAAGATGACTGAATTCAGAGGTAAGGCCGCATGGATCCCGGGTGGCATTGTAACATGAGGAAAGTCCGGATTCCACTGCGGCCTAACAGAACCACATGGAACCAAGGAGCCACTGCGACCCAGAGGACCTTTTTCAGACCAAGGAGTCCATTGTGATATGATGGAAGATGATTGAACTCACAGGTAAGGCCACATGCAGCCAAGGAGTCGTTTTGACATGAAGAAAGCAAGGACTCCATTGTGACAATACAGAGCCGCATGGCGCATGGAACCAATGGGCCACTGTGACACAGTGGAGCTTTTTCAGTCCAAGGAGACCATTGTGACATGATGGATGATGATTAAACCAACAGGTAAGGCCACACGGAACGGAGGAGCCGTGGTGACACTGTAGAGCTTTTACAATCCAAAGAGACCATTATGACATGCTGGAAGATGATTGAACCAACAGCTAAGGCCACATGGAGCCAAGGAGGCATTGTGACATGACGAAGGCAAGGATTCCACTGTGGCCTGACTGAACCACATGGAACCAAGGAGCCACTGTGACACAGTGGAGTTTTTTCAAACTCAGGAGACGTTTGTGACATGATGGAAGATGATTGAAATCACAGGTAAGGCCACATTAAAATGAGGAGCCAGGGTGACACTGTAGAGCTTTGCAATCCAAGGAGACTGTTATGACATGATGGAAGATGATTGAACTCAGAGGTAAGGCCACATGGAGACAAGGAGGCATTGTGACATGAAGAAAGCAAGGATTCCAGTGGTGCCTAATAGAACCACATTGAACCAAGGAGTCACTGTGACACAGTGGAGCTTTTTAAGGCCAAGGAGACCATTGTGACATGATGGAAGATGAGCAAACTCACAGGTAAGGCCACATGCAGTCAAGGAGTCGTTTTGACACGAAAAACGCAAGGACTCCATTGCGACATAACAGAACCGCATGGCGCGTGGAACCAAGGGGCCACTGTGACACAGTGGAGCTCTTTCAGACCAAGGAGTTATTGTGACATGATGGAAGATGGTCAAACTCACAGGAAAGGCCATATGGTGTCAAGGAGCCATTGTGACACGAAGAAAGCAAGGATTCCAATCTGATACGACAGAACCGCATGGAACCATTGGGCCACCTGGGCACTGTGCTGCTTTTTCAGTCTAAGGAGACCATTGTGACATGATGTAAGTTGATTCAACTCACTGGAGTCCACTGTGGCCAAAGGTAAAGAAACATGGAGTCAAGGAGCAACTGTGACATGAAAAAAGCAAGGATTCCAATGTGGAATACAGAACTGCAAGGAAGCAAGGGGCCACAGTGATAAACCGGGGAAGCCTTTGAGACATGATGGAAGATGATTGAACCCATGAGAAAGGACACATGGAGCTAAAAATCCATTGTGACACAGTGGAGCTCTTTCAGACCAAGGAGTCCATTGTGACATGATGGAAGATGGTCAAACTCACAGGAAAGGCCATATGGTGTCAAGGAGCCATTGTGACACGAAGAAAGCAAGGATTCCAATCTGATACGACAGAACCGCATGGAACCATTGGGCCACCTGGGCACTGTGCTGCTTTTTCAGTCTAAGGAGACCATTGTGACATGATGTAAGTTGATTCAACTCACTGGAGTCCACTGTGGCCAAAGGTAAAGAAACATGGAGTCAAGGAGCAACTGTGACATGAAAAAAGCAAGGATTCCAATGTGGAATACAGAACTGCAAGGAAGCAAGGGGCCACAGTGATAAACCGGGAAAGCCTTTGAGACATGATGGAAGATGATTGAACCCATGAGAAAGGACACATGGAGCTAAAAATCCATTGTGACACAGGGGAGCTTTTTCAGACCAAGGAGTCCATTGTGACATGATGGAAGATGATTGAACCCAGAGGTAAGACCTCATGGAGCCAAGGAGCCATTGTGACATGAAGAAAGGAAGGTTTCCAGCGGTGCCTAAGAGAACCACATGGAACCAAGGGGCCACTGTGACTAGGGTGCAGCTTTTTCAGACCAAGGAGACCATTGTGACATGGTGGAAGATGATTGAACCAACAGGTAAGGCCACATGGAATCATGGCGCCATGGTGACACTCTGTAGCTTTCTCAAACCTAGGAGATTATTGTGACATGATGGAAGATGATTGAACTCAGAGGTAAGGCCACATGGAGCCAAGGATACATTGTGACATGAAGAAAGCAAGGACTCCATTGTGACACCACAGAACCACATGACGCATGGAACCAATGGGCCACAGTTACACAGTGGAGCTTTTTCAGACCAAGGAGTTTTTGTGACATGATGGAAGATGCTGAAACCAACAGATAAGGCCACATGGAGTCAAGGAGGAGCCCTGGTGACACTGTAGAGCTTTTACAAACCAAGGAGACTATTATGACATGATGGAAGATGATTGACCCAACAGGTAAGGAGACATGGCGCCAAGGAGGCATTGTGACACGAAGAAAGCAAGGATTCCATTGTGGCCTAACAGAACCAGACAGAACCTAGGAGCCACTGTGACAACGTGGAGCTTTTTCAGACCAAGGAGACCATTGTGACATGATGGAAGATGATTGAACTCACTGGTAAGGCCACATGGAGCCAAGGAGTCCTTTTGACACGAAGAATGGAAGGACTCCATTGTGACACAACAGAACCACATGGCGCGTGGAACCAAGGGGCCACTGTGACACAGTGGAGCTCTTTCAGACCAAGGAGTTATTGTGACATGATGGAAGATGGTCAAACTCACAGGAAAGGCCATATGGTGTCAAGGAGCCATTGTGACACGAAGAAAGCAAGGATTCCAATCTGATACGACAGAACCGCATGGAACCATTGGGCCACCTGGGCACTGTGCTGCTTTTTCAGTCTAAGGAGACCATTGTGACATGATGTAAGTTGATTCAACTCACTGGAGTCCACTGTGGCCAAAGGTAAAGAAACATGGAGTCAAGGAGCAACTGTGACATGAAAAAAGCAAGGATTCCAATGTGGAATACAGAACTGCAAGGAAGCAAGGGGCCACAGTGATAAACCGGGGAAGCCTTTGAGACATGATGGAAGATGATTGAACCCATGAGAAAGGACACATGGAGCTAAAAATCCATTGTGACACAGGGGAGCTTTTTCAGACCAAGGAGTCCATTGTGACATGATGGAAGATGATTGAACCCAGAGGTAAGACCTCATGGAGCCAAGGAGCCATTGTGACATGAAGAAAGGAAGGTTTCCAGCGGTGCCTAAGAGAACCACATGGAACCAAGGGGCCACTGTGACTAGGGTGCAGCTTTTTCAGACCAAGGAGACCATTGTGACATGATGGAAGATGATCGAACCAACAGGAAAATCCATATGGTGTCAAGGAGGCATTGCGACACTAAGAAAGCAAGGATGCCAATGTGATACTATAGAACCGCAAGGAAGATTTGGGCCAACTGTGCACTGTGTTGCATTTCCACACTAATGAGACCATTGTGACATGGTGGTAGATGATTGAACCAACAGGTAAGGCCACATGGAATGAAAGAGCCACTGTGAAACTCTGGAGCTTTTTCAGATCAATGAGATTATCCTGACATGAAGGAAGATGATTGAATTCAGAGGTAAGGCCAAATGGAGCCAAGGAGGCATTGTGACATGAAGAAAGCAAGGATTCCATTGTGGCCAAACAGAATCACATGGAACCAAGGAGCCACTGTGAAACAGTGGAGGTTATCCAGACCAAGGAGACCGTTGTGACATGATGGAAGATGATTAAACCAACAGGTAAGGCCACATAAAGCCAAGGACTCGATTTGACACGAAGAAGTCAGGGACTCCATTGTGACACGACAGAACCACATGGCGCATGGAACCCAGGGGCCACTGTGACACATTGGAGCTTTTTCAGACCAAGGAGACCATTGTGACATGATGGAAGATGATCAAACCAACAGGTAAGGCCACATGGAGCCCAGGAGACATTGTGATACGAAGAAAAGAAGATTTCCATTGTGACATGAGAGAACCGCATGGAACCAAGGGGCCACTGTGACACAAAGGAGCTTTTTGAAACCAAGGAGACCATTGTGACATGGTGGAAGGTGATTGAACCAACAGCTAAGGCCACATGGAATCAAGGAGCCATGGTGGCACTCTGGAGCTTTCTCAAAGCAAGGAGATTATTGTGAAATGATGGAAGATGACTGAATTCAGAGGTAAGGCCGCATGGATCCCGGGTGGCATTGTAACATGAGGAAAGTCCGGATTCCACTGCGGCCTAACAGAACCACATGGAACCAAGGAGCCACTGCGACCCAGAGGACCTTTTTCAGACCAAGGAGTCCATTGTGATATGATGGAAGATGATTGAACTCACAGGTAAGGCCACATGCAGCCAAGGAGTCGTTTTGACATGAAGAAAGCAAGGACTCCATTGTGACAATACAGAGCCGCATGGCGCATGGAACCAATGGGCCACTGTGACACAGTGGAGCTTTTTCAGTCCAAGGAGACCATTGTGACATGATGGATGACGATTAAACCAACAGGTAAGGCCACACGGAACGGAGGAGCCGTGGTGACACTGTAGAGCTTTTACAATCCAAAGAGACCATTATGACATGCTGGAAGATGATTGAACCAACAGCTAAGGCCACATGGAGCCAAGGAGGCATTGTGACATGACGAAGGCAAGGATTCCACTGTGGCCTGACTGAACCACATGGAACCAAGGAGCCACTGTGAAACAGTGGAGGTTATCCAGACCAAGGAGACCGTTGTGACATGATGGAAGATGATTAAACCAACAGGTAAGGCCACATAAAGCCAAGGACTCGATTTGACACGAAGAAGTCAGGGACTCCATTGTGACACGACAGAACCACATGGCGCATGGAACCCAGGGGCCACTGTGACACATTGGAGCTTTTTCAGACCAAGGAGACCATTGTGACATGATGGAAGATGATCAAACCAACAGGTAAGGCCACATGGAGCCCAGGAGACATTGTGATACGAAGAAAAGAAGATTTCCATTGTGACATGAGAGAACCGCATGGAACCAAGGGGCCACTGTGACACAAAGGAGCTTTTTGAAACCAAGGAGACCATTGTGACATGGTGGAAGGTGATTGAACCAACAGCTAAGGCCACATGGAATCAAGGAGCCATGGTGGCACTCTGGAGCTTTCTCAAAGCAAGGAGATTATTGTGAAATGATGGAAGATGACTGAATTCAGAGGTAAGGCCGCATGGATCCCGGGTGGCATTGTAACATGAGGAAAGTCCGGATTCCACTGCGGCCTAACAGAACCACATGGAACCAAGGAGCCACTGCGACCCAGAGGACCTTTTTCAGACCAAGGAGTCCATTGTGATATGATGGAAGATGATTGAACTCACAGGTAAGGCCACATGCAGCCAAGGAGTCGTTTTGACATGAAGAAAGCAAGGACTCCATTGTGACAATACAGAGCCGCATGGCGCATGGAACCAATGGGCCACTGTGACACAGTGGAGCTTTTTCAGTCCAAGGAGACCATTGTGACATGATGGATGATGATTAAACCAACAGGTAAGGCCACACGGAACGGAGGAGCCGTGGTGACACTGTAGAGCTTTTACAATCCAAAGAGACCATTATGACATGCTGGAAGATGATTGAACCAACAGCTAAGGCCACATGGAGCCAAGGAGGCATTGTGACATGACGAAGGCAAGGATTCCACTGTGGCCTGACTGAACCACATGGAACCAAGGAGCCACTGTGACACAGTGGAGTTTTTTCAAACTCAGGAGACGTTTGTGACATGATGGAAGATGATTGAAATCACAGGTAAGGCCACATTAAAATGAGGAGCCAGGGTGACACTGTAGAGCTTTGCAATCCAAGGAGACTGTTATGACATGATGGAAGATGATTGAACTCAGAGGTAAGGCCACATGGAGACAAGGAGGCATTGTGACATGAAGAAAGCAAGGATTCCAGTGGTGCCTAATAGAACCACATTGAACCAAGGAGTCACTGTGACACAGTGGAGCTTTTTAAGGCCAAGGAGACCATTGTGACATGATGGAAGATGAGCAAACTCACAGGTAAGGCCACATGCAGTCAAGGAGTCGTTTTGACACGAAAAACGCAAGGACTCCATTGCGACATAACAGAACCGCATGGCGCGTGGAACCAAGGGGCCACTGTGACACAGTGGAGCTCTTTCAGACCAAGGAGTTATTGTGACATGATGGAAGATGGTCAAACTCACAGGAAAGGCCATATGGTGTCAAGGAGCCATTGTGACACGAAGAAAGCAAGGATTCCAATCTGATACGACAGAACCGCATGGAACCATTGGGCCACCTGGGCACTGTGCTGCTTTTTCAGTCTAAGGAGACCATTGTGACATGATGTAAGTTGATTCAACTCACTGGAGTCCACTGTGGCCAAAGGTAAAGAAACATGGAGTCAAGGAGCAACTGTGACATGAAAAAAGCAAGGATTCCAATGTGGAATACAGAACTGCAAGGAAGCAAGGGGCCACAGTGATAAACCGGGGAAGCCTTTGAGACATGATGGAAGATGATTGAACCCATGAGAAAGGACACATGGAGCTAAAAATCCATTGTGACACAGTGGAGCTCTTTCAGACCAAGGAGTCCATTGTGACATGATGGAAGATGGTCAAACTCACAGGAAAGGCCATATGGTGTCAAGGAGCCATTGTGACACGAAGAAAGCAAGGATTCCAATCTGATACGACAGAACCGCATGGAACCATTGGGCCACCTGGGCACTGTGCTGCTTTTTCAGTCTAAGGAGACCATTGTGACATGATGTAAGTTGATTCAACTCACTGGAGTCCACTGTGGCCAAAGGTAAAGAAACATGGAGTCAAGGAGCAACTGTGACATGAAAAAAGCAAGGATTCCAATGTGGAATACAGAACTGCAAGGAAGCAAGGGGCCACAGTGATAAACCGGGGAAGCCTTTGAGACATGATGGAAGATGATTGAACCCATGAGAAAGGACACATGGAGCTAAAAATCCATTGTGACACAGTGGAGCTCTTTCAGACCAAGGAGTCCATTGTGACATGATGGAAGATGGTCAAACTCACAGGAAAGGCCATATGGTGTCAAGGAGCCATTGTGACACGAAGAAAGCAAGGATTCCAATCTGATACGACAGAACCGCATGGAACCATTGGGCCACCTGGGCACTGTGCTGCTTTTTCAGTCTAAGGAGACCATTGTGACATGATGTAAGTTGATTCAACTCACTGGAGTCCACTGTGGCCAAAGGTAAAGAAACATGGAGTCAAGGAGCAACTGTGACATGAAAAAAGCAAGGATTCCAATGTGGAATACAGAACTGCAAGGAAGCAAGGGGCCACAGTGATAAACCGGGGAAGCCTTTGAGACATGATGGAAGATGATTGAACCCATGAGAAAGGACACATGGAGCTAAAAATCCATTGTGACACAGGGGAGCTTTTTCAGACCAAGGAGTCCATTGTGACATTATGGAAGATGATTGAACCCAGAGGTAAGACCTCATGGAGCCAAGGAGCCATTGTGACATGAAGAAAGGAAGGTTTCCAGCGGTGCCTAAGAGAACCACATGGAACCAAGGGGCCACTGTGACTAGGGTGCAGCTTTTTCAGACCAAGGAGACTATTGTGACATGGTGGAAGATGATTGAACCAACAGGTAAGGCCACATGGAATCATGGCGCCATGGTGACACTCTGTAGCTTTCTCAAACCAAGGAGATTTTTGTGACATGATGGAAGATGATTGAACTCAGAGGTAAGGCCACATGGAGCCAAGGATACATTGTGACATGAAGAAAGCAAGGACTCCATTGTGACACCACAGAACCACATGACGCATGGAACCAATGGGCCACAGTTACACAGTGGAGCTTTTTCAGACCAAGGAGTTTTTGTGACATGATGGAAGATGCTGAAACCAACAGATAAGGCCACATGGAGTCAAGGAGGAGCCCTGGTGACACTGTAGAGCTTTTACAAACCAAGGAGACTATTATGACATGATGGAAGATGATTGACCCAACAGGTAAGGAGACATGGCGCCAAGGAGGCATTGTGACACGAAGAAAGCAAGGATTCCATTGTGGCCTAACAGAACCAGACAGAACCTAGGAGCCACTGTGACAACGTGGAGCTTTTTCAGACCAAGGAGACCATTGTGACATGATGGAAGATGATTGAACTCACTGGTAAGGCCACATGGAGCCAAGGAGTCCTTTTGACACGAAGAATGGAAGGACTCCATTGTGACACAACAGAACCACATGGCGCGTGGAACCAAGGGGCCACTGTGACACAGTGGAGCTCTTTCAGACCAAGGAGTTATTGTGACATGATGGAAGATGGTCAAACTCACAGGAAAGGCCATATGGTGTCAAGGAGCCATTGTGACACGAAGAAAGCAAGGATTCCAATCTGATACGACAGAACCGCATGGAACCATTGGGCCACCTGGGCACTGTGCTGCTTTTTCAGTCTAAGGAGACCATTGTGACATGATGTAAGTTGATTCAACTCACTGGAGTCCACTGTGGCCAAAGGTAAAGAAACATGGAGTCAAGGAGCAACTGTGACATGAAAAAAGCAAGGATTCCAATGTGGAATACAGAACTGCAAGGAAGCAAGGGGCCACAGTGATAAACCGGGGAAGCCTTTGAGACATGATGGAAGATGATTGAACCCATGAGAAAGGACACATGGAGCTAAAAATCCATTGTGACACAGTGGAGCTTTTTCAGACCAAGGAGTCCATTGTGACATGATGGAAGATGATTGAACCCAGAGGTAAGACCTCATGGAGCCAAGGAGCCATTGTGACATGAAGAAAGGAAGGTTTCCAGCGGTGCCTAAGAGAACCACATGGAACCAAGGGGCCACTGTGACTAGGGTGCAGCTTTTTCAGACCAAGGAGACCATTGTGACATGATGGAAGATGATCGAACCAACAGGAAAATCCATATGGTGTCAAGGAGGCATTGCGACACTAAGAAAGCAAGGATGCCAATGTGATACTATAGAACCGCAAGGAAGATTTGGGCCAACTGTGCACTGTGTTGCATTTCCACACTAATGAGACCATTGTGACATGGTGGTAGATGATTGAACCAACAGGTAAGGCCACATGGAATGAAAGAGCCACTGTGAAACTCTGGAGCTTTTTCAGATCAATGAGATTATCCTGACATGAAGGAAGATGATTGAATTCAGAGGTAAGGCCAAATGGAGCCAAGGAGGCATTGTGACATGAAGAAAGCAAGGATTCCATTGTGGCCAAACAGAATCACATGGAACCAAGGAGCCACTGTGAAACAGTGGAGGTTATCCAGACCAAGGAGACCGTTGTGACATGATGGAAGATGATTAAACCAACAGGTAAGGCCACATAAAGCCAAGGACTCGATTTGACACGAAGAAGTCAGGGACTCCATTGTGACACGACAGAACCACATGGCGCATGGAACCCAGGGGCCACTGTGACACATTGGAGCTTTTTCAGACCAAGGAGACCATTGTGACATGATGGAAGATGATCAAACCAACAGGTAAGGCCACATGGAGCCCAGGAGACATTGTGATACGAAGAAAAGAAGATTTCCATTGTGACATGAGAGAACCGCATGGAACCAAGGGGCCACTGTGACACAAAGGAGCTTTTTGAAACCAAGGAGACCATTGTGACATGGTGGAAGGTGATTGAACCAACAGCTAAGGCCACATGGAATCAAGGAGCCATGGTGGCACTCTGGAGCTTTCTCAAAGCAAGGAGATTATTGTGAAATGATGGAAGATGACTGAATTCAGAGGTAAGGCCGCATGGATCCCGGGTGGCATTGTAACATGAGGAAAGTCCGGATTCCACTGCGGCCTAACAGAACCACATGGAACCAAGGAGCCACTGCGACCCAGAGGACCTTTTTCAGACCAAGGAGTCCATTGTGATATGATGGAAGATGATTGAACTCACAGGTAAGGCCACATGCAGCCAAGGAGTCGTTTTGACATGAAGAAAGCAAGGACTCCATTGTGACAATACAGAGCCGCATGGCGCATGGAACCAATGGGCCACTGTGACACAGTGGAGCTTTTTCAGTCCAAGGAGACCATTGTGACATGATGGATGATGATTAAACCAACAGGTAAGGCCACACGGAACGGAGGAGCCGTGGTGACGCTGTAGAGCTTTTACAATCCAAAGAGACCATTATGACATGCTGGAAGATGATTGAACCAACAGCTAAGGCCACATGGAGCCAAGGAGGCATTGTGACATGACGAAGGCAAGGATTCCACTGTGGCCTGACTGAACCACATGGAACCAAGGAGCCACTGTGACACAGTGGAGTTTTTTCAAACTCAGGAGACGATTGTGACATGATGGAAGATGATTGAACTCACAGGTAAGGCCACATTAAAATGAGGAGCCAGGGTGACACTGTAGAGCTTTGCAATCCAAGGAGACTGTTATGACATGATGGAAGATGATTGAACTCAGAGGTAAGGCCACATGGAGACAAGGAGGCATTGTGACATGAAGAAAGCAAGGATTCCAGTGGTGCCTAATAGAACCACATTGAACCAAGGAGTCACTGTGACACAGTGGAGCTTTTTAAGGCCAAGGAGACCATTGTGACATGATGGAAGATGAGCAAACTCACAGGTAAGGCCACATGCAGTCAAGGAGTCGTTTTGACACGAAAAACGCAAGGACTCCATTGCGACATAACAGAACCGCATGGCGCGTGGAACCAAGGGGCCACTGTGACACAGTGGACGTTTTTCGGACCAAGGAGTCATTGTGACATGATGGAAGATGATTAAACCAATAGGTAAGGCCCCATGGAATGAAGAAGCCGTGTTTACACTGTAGAGCTTTTTCAAGCCAAGGAGACTATGGTGGCGGGATGGAAGATAGTTGAACGCAGATGTAAAGGCCTCATGGAGCCAAGGAGGCATTGTGACATGACGAAAGCAAGGATTCCATTGCGGCCTAAGTGAACCTCATGAAACCAAGGAGCCACTGTGACACAGTGGGGTTTTTTCAAACTCAGGAGATGATTGTGACATGATGGAAGTGATTGAACACACAGGTAAGGCCACTTGAAGCCAAGCAGCCATTTTCATGCAAAGAAAGCAAGGATTCCATTGTGACACGACAGATCCGCATGGTGCATGGAACCAAGGGGCCACAGTTTCACCGTGGAGATTTTTGAGACCAAGGAGTCATTGTGACATGATGGAAGATGCTGAAACCAACAGGTAAGGCCACATGGAGCCAAGGGCCATTGTGACATGAAGAAAGCACGGTTAACATTGCGACATGACACAACCGCATGGAACCAAGGGGCCACTGTGACACAATGGAGCTTTTGGAAAGCAAGGAGACCATTGTGACATGGTGGAAGATGATTGAACCAACAGGTAAGGCCACATGGAACCATGGCGCCATGGTGACACTCTGTAGCTTTCTCAAACCAAGGAGATTTTTGTGACATGATGGAAGATGATTGAACTCAGAGGTAAGGCCAAATGGAACCAAGGATACATTGTGACATGAAGAAAGCAAGGACTCCATTGTGACACCACAGAACCGCATGACGCATGGAACCAATGGGCCACAGTTACACAGTGGAGCTTTTTCAGACCAAGGAGTTTTTGTGACATGATGGAAGATGCTGAAACCAACAGATAAGGCCACATGGAGTCAAGGAGGAGCCCTGGTGACACTGTAGAGCTTTTACAAACCAAGGAGACTATTATGACATGATGGAAGATGATTGACCCAACAGGTAAGGAGACGTGGCGCCAAGGAGGCATTGTGACACGAAGAAAGCAAGGATTCCATTGTGGCCTAACAGAACCAGACAGAACCTAGGAGCCACTGTGACAACGTGGAGCTTTTTCAGACCAAGGAGACCATTGTGACATGATGGAAGATGATTGAACTCACTGGTAAGGCCACATGGAGCCAAGGAGTCCTTTTGACACGAAGAATGGAAGGACTCCATTGTGACACAACAGAACCACATGGCGCGTGGAACCAAGGGGCCACTGTGACACAGTGGAGCTCTTTCAGACCAAGGAGTTATTGTGACATGATGGAAGATGGTCAAACTCACAGGAAAGGCCATATGGTGTCAAGGAGCCATTGTGACACGAAGAAAGCAAGGATTCCAATCTGATACGACAGAACCGCATGGAACCATTGGGCCACCTGGGCACTGTGCTGCTTTTTCAGTCTAAGGAGACCATTGTGACATGATGTAAGTTGATTCAACTCACTGGAGTCCACTGTGGCCAAAGGTAAAGAAACATGGAGTCAAGGAGCAACTGTGACATGAAAAAAGCAAGGATTCCAATGTGGAATACAGAACTGCAAGGAAGCAAGGGGCCACAGTGATAAACCGGGGAAGCCTTTGAGACATGATGGAAGATGATTGAACCCATGAGAAAGGACACATGGAGCTAAAAATCCATTGTGACACAGGGGAGCTTTTTCAGACCAAGGAGTCCATTGTGACATGATGGAAGATGATTGAACCCAGAGGTAAGACCTCATGGAGCCAAGGAGCCATTGTGACATGAAGAAAGGAAGGTTTCCAGCGGTGCCTAAGAGAACCACATGGAACCAAGGGGCCACTGTGACTAGGGTGCAGCTTTTTCAGACCAAGGAGACCATTGTGACATGATGGAAGATGATCGAACCAACAGGAAAATCCATATGGTGTCAAGGAGGCATTGCGACACTAAGAAAGCAAGGATGCCAATGTGATACTATAGAACCGCAAGGAAGATTTGGGCCAACTGTGCACTGTGTTGCATTTCCACACTAATGAGACCATTGTGACATGGTGGTAGATGATTGAACCAACAGGTAAGGCCACATGGAATGAAAGAGCCACTGTGAAACTCTGGAGCTTTTTCAGATCAATGAGATTATCCTGACATGAAGGAAGATGATTGAATTCAGAGGTAAGGCCAAATGGAGCCAAGGAGGCATTGTGACATGAAGAAAGCAAGGATTCCATTGTGGCCAAACAGAATCACATGGAACCAAGGAGCCACTGTGAAACAGTGGAGGTTATCCAGACCAAGGAGACCGTTGTGACATGATGGAAGATGATTAAACCAACAGGTAAGGCCACATAAAGCCAAGGACTCGATTTGACACGAAGAAGTCAGGGACTCCATTGTGACACGACAGAACCACATGGCGCATGGAACCCAGGGGCCACTGTGACACATTGGAGCTTTTTCAGACCAAGGAGACCATTGTGACATGATGGAAGATGATCAAACCAACAGGTAAGGCCACATGGAGCCCAGGAGACATTGTGATACGAAGAAAAGAAGATTTCCATTGTGACATGAGAGAACCGCATGGAACCAAGGGGCCACTGTGACACAAAGGAGCTTTTTGAAACCAAGGAGACCATTGTGACATGGTGGAAGGTGATTGAACCAACAGCTAAGGCCACATGGAATCAAGGAGCCATGGTGGCACTCTGGAGCTTTCTCAAAGCAAGGAGATTATTGTGAAATGATGGAAGATGACTGAATTCAGAGGTAAGGCCGCATGGATCCCGGGTGGCATTGTAACATGAGGAAAGACCGGATTCCACTGCGGCCTAACAGAACCACATGGAACCAAGGAGCCACTGCGACCCAGAGGACCTTTTTCAGACCAAGGAGTCCATTGTGATATGATGGAAGATGATTGAACTCACAGGTAAGGCCACATGCAGCCAAGGAGTCGTTTTGACATGAAGAAAGCAAGGACTCCATTGTGACAATACAGAGCCGCATGGCGCATGGAACCAATGGGCCACTGTGACACAGTGGAGCTTTTTCAGTCCAAGGAGACCA
Organism: Anomalospiza imberbis; assembly: GCF_031753505.1. NCBI lineage: Eukaryota > Metazoa > Chordata > Aves > Passeriformes > Viduidae > Anomalospiza > Anomalospiza imberbis. Next base: position 206,686 of record NW_027099491.1, on the reverse strand, counting down.
TTGTGACATGATGGATGATGATTAAACCAACAGGTAAGGCCACACGGAACGGAGGAGCCGTGGTGACACTGTAGAGCTTTTACAATCCAAAGAGACCATTATGACATGCTGGAAGATGATTGAACCAACAGCTAAGGCCACATGGAGCCAAGGAGGCATTGTGACATGACGAAGGCAAGGATTCCACTGTGGCCTGACTGAACCACATGGAACCAAGGAGCCACTGTGACACAGTGGAGTTTTTTCAAACTCAGGAGACGATTGTGACATGATGGAAGATGATTGAACTCACAGGTAAGGCCACATTAAAATGAGGAGCCAGGGTGACACTGTAGAGCTTTGCAATCCAAGGAGACTGTTATGACATGATGGAAGATGATTGAACTCAGAGGTAAGGCCACATGGAGACAAGGAGGCATTGTGACATGAAGAAAGCAAGGATTCCAGTGGTGCCTAATAGAACCACATTGAACCAAGGAGTCACTGTGACACAGTGGAGCTTTTTAAGGCCAAGGAGACCATTGTGACATGATGGAAGATGAGCAAACTCACAGGTAAGGCCACATGCAGTCAAGGAGTCGTTTTGACACGAAAAACGCAAGGACTCCATTGCGACATAACAGAACCGCATGGCGCGTGGAACCAAGGGGCCACTGTGACACAGTGGACGTTTTTCGGACCAAGGAGTCATTGTGACATGATGGAAGATGATTAAACCAATAGGTAAGGCCCCATGGAATGAAGAAGCCGTGTTTACACTGTAGAGCTTTTTCAAGCCAAGGAGACTATGGTGGCGGGATGGAAGATAGTTGAACGCAGATGTAAAGGCCTCATGGAGCCAAGGAGGCATTGTGACATGACGAAAGCAAGGATTCCATTGCGGCCTAAGTGAACCTCATGAAACCAAGGAGCCACTGTGACACAGTGGGGTTTTTTCAAACTCAGGAGATGATTGTGACATGATGGAAGTGATTGAACACACAGGTAAGGCCACTTGAAGCCAAGCAGCCATTTTCACGCAAAGAAAGCAAGGATTCCATTGTGACACGACAGATTCGCATGGCGCATGGAACCAAGGGGCCACAGTTTCACCGTGGAGATTTTTGAGACCAAGGAGTCATTGTGACATGATGGAAGATGCTGAAACCAACAGGTAAGGCCACATGGAGCCAAGGGCCATTGTGACATGAAGAAAGCACGGTTAACATTGCGACATGACACAACCGCATGGAACCAAGGGGCCACTGTGACACAATGGAGCTTTTGGAAAGCAAGGAGACCATTGTGACATGGTGGAAGATGATTGAACCAACAGGTAAGGCCACATGGAATCATGGCGCCATGGTGACACTCTGTAGCTTTCTCAAACCAAGGAGATTTTTGTGACATGATGGAAGATGATTGAACTCAGAGGTAAGGCCAAATGGAACCAAGGATACATTGTGACATGAAGAAAGCAAGGACTCCATTGTGACACCACAGAACCGCATGACGCATGGAACCAATGGGCCACAGTTACACAGTGGAGCTTTTTCAGACCAAGGAGTTTTTGTGACATGATGGAAGATGCTGAAACCAACAGATAAGGCCACATGGAGTCAAGGAGGAGCCCTGGTGACACTGTAGAGCTTTTACAAACCAAGGAGACTATTATGACATGATGGAAGATGATTGACCCAACAGGTAAGGAGACGTGGCGCCAAGGAGGCATTGTGACACGAAGAAAGCAAGGATTCCATTGTGGCCTAACAGAACCAGACAGAACCTAGGAGCCACTGTGACAACGTGGAGCTTTTTCAGACCAAGGAGACCATTGTGACATGATGGAAGATGATTGAACTCACTGGTAAGGCCACATGGAGCCAAGGAGTCCTTTTGACACGAAGAATGGAAGGACTCCATTGTGACACAACAGAACCACATGGCGCGTGGAACCAAGGGGCCACAGTTACACAGTGGAGCTCTTTCAGACCAAGGAGTTATTGTGACATGATGGAAGATGGTCAAACTCACAGGAAAGGCCATATGGTGTCAAGGAGCCATTGTGACACGAAGAAAGCAAGGATTCCAATCTGATACGACAGAACCGCATGGAACCATTGGGCCACCTGGGCACTGTGCTGCTTTTTCAGTCTAAGGAGACCATTGTGACATGATGTAAGTTGATTCAACTCACTGGAGTCCACTGTGGCCAAAGGTAAAGAAACATGGAGTCAAGGAGCAACTGTGACATGAAAAAAGCAAGGATTCCAATGTGGAATACAGAACTGCAAGGAAGCAAGGGGCCACAGTGATAAACCGGGGAAGCCTTTGAGACATGATGGAAGATGATTGAACCCATGAGAAAGGACACATGGAGCTAAAAATCCATTGTGACACAGTGGAGCTCTTTCAGACCAAGGAGTCCATTGTGACATGATGGAAGATGGTCAAACTCACAGGAAAGGCCATATGGTGTCAAGGAGCCATTGTGACACGAAGAAAGCAAGGATTCCAATCTGATACGACAGAACCGCATGGAACCATTGGGCCACCTGGGCACTGTGCTGCTTTTTCAGTCTAAGGAGACCATTGTGACATGATGTAAGTTGATTCAACTCACTGGAGTCCACTGTGGCCAAAGGTAAAGAAACATGGAGTCAAGGAGCAACTGTGACATGAAAAAAGCAAGGATTCCAATGTGGAATACAGAACTGCAAGGAAGCAAGGGGCCACAGTGATAAACCGGGGAAGCCTTTGAGACATGATGGAAGATGATTGAACCCATGAGAAAGGACACATGGAGCTAAAAATCCATTGTGACACAGGGGAGCTTTTTCAGACCAAGGAGTCCATTGTGACATGATGGAAGATGATTGAACCCAGAGGTAAGACCTCATGGAGCCAAGGAGCCATTGTGACATGAAGAAAGGAAGGTTTCCAGCGGTGCCTAAGAGAACCACATGGAACCAAGGGGCCACTGTGACTAGGGTGCAGCTTTTTCAGACCAAGGAGACCATTGTGACATGATGGAAGATGATCGAACCAACAGGAAAATCCATATGGTGTCAAGGAGGCATTGCGACACTAAGAAAGCAAGGATGCCAATGTGATACTATAGAACCGCAAGGAAGATTTGGGCCAACTGTGCACTGTGTTGCATTTCCACACTAATGAGACCATTGTGACATGGTGGTAGATGATTGAACCAACAGGTAAGGCCACATGGAATGAAAGAGCCACTGTGAAACTCTGGAGCTTTTTCAGATCAATGAGATTATCCTGACATGAAGGAAGATGATTGAATTCAGAGGTAAGGCCAAATGGAGCCAAGGAGGCATTGTGACATGAAGAAAGCAAGGATTCCATTGTGGCCAAACAGAATCACATGGAACCAAGGAGCCACTGTGAAACAGTGGAGGTTATCCAGACCAAGGAGACCGTTGTGACATGATGGAAGATGATTAAACCAACAGGTAAGGCCACATAAAGCCAAGGACTCGATTTGACACGAAGAAGTCAGGGACTCCATTGTGACACGACAGAACCACATGGCGCATGGAACCCAGGGGCCACTGTGACACATTGGAGCTTTTTCAGACCAAGGAGACCATTGTGACATGATGGAAGATGATCAAACCAACAGGTAAGGCCACATGGAGCCCAGGAGACATTGTGATACGAAGAAAAGAAGATTTCCATTGTGACATGAGAGAACCGCATGGAACCAAGGGGCCACTGTGACACAAAGGAGCTTTTTGAAACCAAGGAGACCATTGTGACATGGTGGAAGGTGATTGAACCAACAGCTAAGGCCACATGGAATCAAGGAGCCATGGTGGCACTCTGGAGCTTTCTCAAAGCAAGGAGATTATTGTGAAATGATGGAAGATGACTGAATTCAGAGGTAAGGCCGCATGGATCCCGGGTGGCATTGTAACATGAGGAAAGTCCGGATTCCACTGCGGCCTAACAGAACCACATGGAACCAAGGAGCCACTGCGACCCAGAGGACCTTTTTCAGACCAAGGAGTCCATTGTGATATGATGGAAGATGATTGAACTCACAGGTAAGGCCACATGCAGCCAAGGAGTCGTTTTGACATGAAGAAAGCAAGGACTCCATTGTGACAATACAGAGCCGCATGGCGCATGGAACCAATGGGCCACTGTGACACAGTGGAGCTTTTTCAGTCCAAGGAGACCATTGTGACATGATGGATGATGATTAAACCAACAGGTAAGGCCACACGGAACGGAGGAGCCGTGGTGACACTGTAGAGCTTTTACAATCCAAAGAGACCATTATGACATGCTGGAAGATGATTGAACCAACAGCTAAGGCCACATGGAGCCAAGGAGGCATTGTGACATGACGAAGGCAAGGATTCCACTGTGGCCTGACTGAACCACATGGAACCAAGGAGCCACTGTGAAACAGTGGAGGTTATCCAGACCAAGGAGACCGTTGTGACATGATGGAAGATGATTAAACCAACAGGTAAGGCCACATAAAGCCAAGGACTCGATTTGACACGAAGAAGTCAGGGACTCCATTGTGACACGACAGAACCACATGGCGCATGGAACCCAGGGGCCACTGTGACACATTGGAGCTTTTTCAGACCAAGGAGACCATTGTGACATGATGGAAGATGATCAAACCAACAGGTAAGGCCACATGGAGCCCAGGAGACATTGTGATACGAAGAAAAGAAGATTTCCATTGTGACATGAGAGAACCGCATGGAACCAAGGGGCCACTGTGACACAAAGGAGCTTTTTGAAACCAAGGAGACCATTGTGACATGGTGGAAGGTGATTGAACCAACAGCTAAGGCCACATGGAATCAAGGAGCCATGGTGGCACTCTGGAGCTTTCTCAAAGCAAGGAGATTATTGTGAAATGATGGAAGATGACTGAATTCAGAGGTAAGGCCGCATGGATCCCGGGTGGCATTGTAACATGAGGAAAGTCCGGATTCCACTGCGGCCTAACAGAACCACATGGAACCAAGGAGCCACTGCGACCCAGAGGACCTTTTTCAGACCAAGGAGTCCATTGTGATATGATGGAAGATGATTGAACTCACAGGTAAGGCCACATGCAGCCAAGGAGTCGTTTTGACATGAAGAAAGCAAGGACTCCATTGTGACAATACAGAGCCGCATGGCGCATGGAACCAATGGGCCACTGTGACACAGTGGAGCTTTTTCAGTCCAAGGAGACCATTGTGACATGATGGATGATGATTAAACCAACAGGTAAGGCCACACGGAACGGAGGAGCCGTGGTGACACTGTAGAGCTTTTACAATCCAAAGAGACCATTATGACATGCTGGAAGATGATTGAACCAACAGCTAAGGCCACATGGAGCCAAGGAGGCATTGTGACATGACGAAGGCAAGGATTCCACTGTGGCCTGACTGAACCACATGGAACCAAGGAGCCACTGTGACACAGTGGAGTTTTTTCAAACTCAGGAGACGTTTGTGACATGATGGAAGATGATTGAAATCACAGGTAAGGCCACATTAAAATGAGGAGCCAGGGTGACACTGTAGAGCTTTGCAATCCAAGGAGACTGTTATGACATGATGGAAGATGATTGAACTCAGAGGTAAGGCCACATGGAGACAAGGAGGCATTGTGACATGAAGAAAGCAAGGATTCCAGTGGTGCCTAATAGAACCACATTGAACCAAGGAGTCACTGTGACACAGTGGAGCTTTTTAAGGCCAAGGAGACCATTGTGACATGATGGAAGATGAGCAAACTCACAGGTAAGGCCACATGCAGTCAAGGAGTCGTTTTGACACGAAAAACGCAAGGACTCCATTGCGACATAACAGAACCGCATGGCGCGTGGAACCAAGGGGCCACTGTGACACAGTGGACGTTTTTCAGACCAAGGAGTTATTGTGACATGATGGAAGATGGTCAAACTCACAGGAAAGGCCATATGGTGTCAAGGAGCCATTGTGACACGAAGAAAGCAAGGATTCCAATCTGATACGACAGAACCGCATGGAACCATTGGGCCACCTGGGCACTGTGCTGCTTTTTCAGTCTAAGGAGACCATTGTGACATGATGTAAGTTGATTCAACTCACTGGAGTCCACTGTGGCCAAAGGTAAAGAAACATGGAGTCAAGGAGCAACTGTGACATGAAAAAAGCAAGGATTCCAATGTGGAATACAGAACTGCAAGGAAGCAAGGGGCCACAGTGATAAACCGGGGAAGCCTTTGAGACATGATGGAAGATGATTGAACCCATGAGAAAGGACACATGGAGCTAAAAATCCATTGTGACACAGTGGAGCTCTTTCAGACCAAGGAGTCCATTGTGACATGATGGAAGATGGTCAAACTCACAGGAAAGGCCATATGGTGTCAAGGAGCCATTGTGACACGAAGAAAGCAAGGATTCCAATCTGATACGACAGAACCGCATGGAACCATTGGGCCACCTGGGCACTGTGCTGCTTTTTCAGTCTAAGGAGACCATTGTGACATGATGTAAGTTGATTCAACTCACTGGAGTCCACTGTGGCCAAAGGTAAAGAAACATGGAGTCAAGGAGCAACTGTGACATGAAAAAAGCAAGGATTCCAATGTGGAATACAGAACTGCAAGGAAGCAAGGGGCCACAGTGATAAACCGGGGAAGCCTTTGAGACATGATGGAAGATGATTGAACCCATGAGAAAGGACACATGGAGCTAAAAATCCATTGTGACACAGTGGAGCTCTTTCAGACCAAGGAGTCCATTGTGACATGATGGAAGATGGTCAAACTCACAGGAAAGGCCATATGGTGTCAAGGAGCCATTGTGACACGAAGAAAGCAAGGATTCCAATCTGATACGACAGAACCGCATGGAACCATTGGGCCACCTGGGCACTGTGCTGCTTTTTCAGTCTAAGGAGACCATTGTGACATGATGTAAGTTGATTCAACTCACTGGAGTCCACTGTGGCCAAAGGTAAAGAAACATGGAGTCAAGGAGCAACTGTGACATGAAAAAAGCAAGGATTCCAATGTGGAATACAGAACTGCAAGGAAGCAAGGGGCCACAGTGATAAACCGGGGAAGCCTTTGAGACATGATGGAAGATGATTGAACCCATGAGAAAGGACACATGGAGCTAAAAATCCATTGTGACACAGGGGAGCTTTTTCAGACCAAGGAGTCCATTGTGACATGATGGAAGATGATTGAACCCAGAGGTAAGACCTCATGGAGCCAAGGAGCCATTGTGACATGAAGAAAGGAAGGTTTCCAGCGGTGCCTAAGAGAACCACATGGAACCAAGGGGCCACTGTGACTAGGGTGCAGCTTTTTCAGACCAAGGAGACTATTGTGACATGGTGGAAGATGATTGAACCAACAGGTAAGGCCACATGGAATCATGGCGCCATGGTGACACTCTGTAGCTTTCTCAAACCAAGGAGATTTTTGTGACATGATGGAAGATGATTGAACTCAGAGGTAAGGCCACATGGAGCCAAGGATACATTGTGACATGAAGAAAGCAAGGACTCCATTGTGACACCACAGAACCACATGACGCATGGAACCAATGGGCCACAGTTACACAGTGGAGCTTTTTCAGACCAAGGAGTTTTTGTGACATGATGGAAGATGCTGAAACCAACAGATAAGGCCACATGGAGTCAAGGAGGAGCCGTGGTGACACTGTAGAGCTTTTACAAACCAAGGAGACTATTATGACATGATGGAAGATGATTGACCCAACAGGTAAGGAGACATGGCGCCAAGGAGGCATTGTGACACGAAGAAAGCAAGGATTCCATTGTGGCCTAACAGAACCAGACAGAACCTAGGAGCCACTGTGACAACGTGGAGCTTTTTCAGTCTAAGGAGACCATTGTGACATGATGGAAGATGATTGAACTCACTGGTAAGGCCACATGGAGCCAAGGAGTCCTTTTGACACGAAGAATGGAAGGACTCCATTGTGACACAACAGAACCACATGGCGCGTGGAACCAAGGGGCCACAGTTACACAGTGGAGCTCTTTCAGACCAAGGAGTTATTGTGACATGATGGAAGATGGTCAAACTCACAGGAAAGGCCATATGGTGTCAAGGAGCCATTGTGACACGAAGAAAGCAAGGATTCCAATCTGATACGACAGAACCGCATGGAACCATTGGGCCACCTGGGCACTGTGCTGCTTTTTCAGTCTAAGGAGACCATTGTGACATGATGTAAGTTGATTCAACTCACTGGAGTCCACTGTGGCCAAAGGTAAAGAAACATGGAGTCAAGGAGCAACTGTGACATGAAAAAAGCAAGGATTCCAATGTGGAATACAGAACTGCAAGGAAGCAAGGGGCCACAGTGATAAACCGGGGAAGCCTTTGAGACATGATGGAAGATGATTGAACCCATGAGAAAGGACACATGGAGCTAAAAATCCATTGTGACACAGTGGAGCTTTTTCAGACCAAGGAGTCCATTGTGACATGATGGAAGATGATTGAACCCAGAGGTAAGACCTCATGGAGCCAAGGAGCCATTGTGACATGAAGAAAGGAAGGTTTCCAGCGGTGCCTAAGAGAACCACATGGAACCAAGGGGCCACTGTGACTAGGGTGCAGCTTTTTCAGACCAAGGAGACCATTGTGACATGATGGAAGATGATCGAACCAACAGGAAAATCCATATGGTGTCAAGGAGGCATTGCGACACTAAGAAAGCAAGGATGCCAATGTGATACTATAGAACCGCAAGGAAGATTTGGGCCAACTGTGCACTGTGTTGCATTTCCACACTAATGAGACCATTGTGACATGGTGGTAGATGATTGAACCAACAGGTAAGGCCACATGGAATGAAAGAGCCACTGTGAAACTCTGGAGCTTTTTCAGATCAATGAGATTATCCTGACATGAAGGAAGATGATTGAATTCAGAGGTAAGGCCAAATGGAGCCAAGGAGGCATTGTGACATGAAGAAAGCAAGGATTCCATTGTGGCCAAACAGAATCACATGGAACCAAGGAGCCACTGTGAAACAGTGGAGGTTATCCAGACCAAGGAGACCGTTGTGACATGATGGAAGATGATTAAACCAACAGGTAAGGCCACATAAAGCCAAGGACTCGATTTGACACGAAGAAGTCAGGGACTCCATTGTGACACGACAGAACCACATGGCGCATGGAACCCAGGGGCCACTGTGACACATTGGAGCTTTTTCAGACCAAGGAGACCATTGTGACATGATGGAAGATGATCAAACCAACAGGTAAGGCCACATGGAGCCCAGGAGACATTGTGATACGAAGAAAAGAAGATTTCCATTGTGACATGAGAGAACCGCATGGAACCAAGGGGCCACTGTGACACAAAGGAGCTTTTTGAAACCAAGGAGACCATTGTGACATGGTGGAAGGTGATTGAACCAACAGCTAAGGCCACATGGAATCAAGGAGCCATGGTGGCACTCTGGAGCTTTCTCAAAGCAAGGAGATTATTGTGAAATGATGGAAGATGACTGAATTCAGAGATAAGGCCGCATGGATCCCGGGTGGCATTGTAACATGAGGAAAGACCGGATTCCACTGCGGCCTAACAGAACCACATGGAACCAAGGAGCCACTGCGACCCAGAGGACCTTTTTCAGACCAAGGAGTCCATTGTGATATGATGGAAGATGATTGAACTCACAGGTAAGGCCACATGCAGCCAAGGAGTCGTTTTGACATGAAGAAAGCAAGGACTCCATTGTGACAATACAGAGCCGCATGGCGCATGGAACCAATGGGCCACTGTGACACAGTGGAGCTTTTTCAGTCCAAGGAGACCATTGTGACATGATGGATGATGATTAAACCAACAGGTAAGGCCACACGGAACGGAGGAGCCGTGGTGACGCTGTAGAGCTTTTACAATCCAAAGAGACCATTATGACATGCTGGAAGATGATTGAACCAACAGCTAAGGCCACATGGAGCCAAGGAGGCATTGTGACATGACGAAGGCAAGGATTCCACTGTGGCCTGACTGAACCACATGGAACCAAGGAGCCACTGTGACACAGTGGAGTTTTTTCAAACTCAGGAGACGATTGTGACATGATGGAAGATGATTGAACTCACAGGTAAGGCCACATTAAAATGAGGAGCCAGGGTGACACTGTAGAGCTTTGCAATCCAAGGAGACTGTTATGACATGATGGAAGATGATTGAACTCAGAGGTAAGGCCACATGGAGACAAGGAGGCATTGTGACATGAAGAAAGCAAGGATTCCAGTGGTGCCTAATAGAACCACATTGAACCAAGGAGTCACTGTGACACAGTGGAGCTTTTTAAGGCCAAGGAGACCATTGTGACATGATGGAAGATGAGCAAACTCACAGGTAAGGCCACATGCAGTCAAGGAGTCGTTTTGACACTAAAAACGCAAGGACTCCATTGCGACATAACAGAACCGCATGGCGCGTGGAACCAAGGGGCCACTGTGACACAGTGGACGTTTTTCGGACCAAGGAGTCATTGTGACATGATGGAAGATGATTAAACCAATAGGTAAGGCCCCATGGAATGAAGAAGCCGTGTTTACACTGTAGAGCTTTTTCAAGCCAAGGAGACTATGGTGGCGGGATGGAAGATAGTTGAACGCAGATGTAAAGGCCTCATGGAGCCAAGGAGGCATTGTGACATGACGAAAGCAAGGATTCCATTGCGGCCTAAGTGAACCTCATGAAACCAAGGAGCCACTGTGACACAGTGGGGTTTTTTCAAACTCAGGAGATGATTGTGACATGATGGAAGTGATTGAACACACAGGTAAGGCCACTTGAAGCCAAGCAGCCATTTTCACGCAAAGAAAGCAAGGATTCCATTGTGACACGACAGATTCGCATGGCGCATGGAACCAAGGGGCCACAGTTTCACCGTGGAGATTTTTGAGACCAAGGAGTCATTGTGACATGATGGAAGATGCTGAAACCAACAGGTAAGGCCACATGGAGCCAAGGGCCATTGTGACATGAAGAAAGCACGGTTAACATTGCGACATGACACAACCGCATGGAACCAAGGGGCCACTGTGACACAATGGAGCTTTTGGAAAGCAAGGAGACCATTGTGACATGGTGGAAGATGATTGAACCAACAGGTAAGGCCACATGGAACCATGGCGCCATGGTGACACTCTGTAGCTTTCTCAAACCAAGGAGATTTTTGTGACATGATGGAAGATGATTGAACTCAGAGGTAAGGCCAAATGGAACCAAGGATACATTGTGACATGAAGAAAGCAAGGACTCCATTGTGACACCACAGAACCGCATGACGCATGGAACCAATGGGCCACAGTTACACAGTGGAGCTTTTTCAGACCAAGGAGTTTTTGTGACATGATGGAAGATGCTGAAACCAACAGATAAGGCCACATGGAGTCAAGGAGGAGCCCTGGTGACACTGTAGAGCTTTTACAAACCAAGGAGACTATTATGACATGATGGAAGATGATTGACCCAACAGGTAAGGAGACGTGGCGCCAAGGAGGCATTGTGACACGAAGAAAGCAAGGATTCCATTGTGGCCTAACAGAACCAGACAGAACCTAGGAGCCACTGTGACAACGTGGAGCTTTTTCAGACCAAGGAGACCATTGTGACATGATGGAAGATGATTGAACTCACTGGTAAGGCCACATGGAGCCAAGGAGTCCTTTTGACACGAAGAATGGAAGGACTCCATTGTGACACAACAGAACCACATGGCGCGTGGAACCAAGGGGCCACTGTGACACAGTGGAGCTCTTTCAGACCAAGGAGTTATTGTGACATGATGGAAGATGGTCAAACTCACAGGAAAGGCCATATGGTGTCAAGGAGCCATTGTGACACGAAGAAAGCAAGGATTCCAATCTGATACGACAGAACCGCATGGAACCATTGGGCCACCTGGGCACTGTGCTGCTTTTTCAGTCTAAGGAGACCATTGTGACATGATGTAAGTTGATTCAACTCACTGGAGTCCACTGTGGCCAAAGGTAAAGAAACATGGAGTCAAGGAGCAACTGTGACATGAAAAAAGCAAGGATTCCAATGTGGAATACAGAACTGCAAGGAAGCAAGGGGCCACAGTGATAAACCGGGGAAGCCTTTGAGACATGATGGAAGATGATTGAACCCATGAGAAAGGACACATGGAGCTAAAAATCCATTGTGACACAGGGGAGCTTTTTCAGACCAAGGAGTCCATTGTGACATGATGGAAGATGATTGAACCCAGAGGTAAGACCTCATGGAGCCAAGGAGCCATTGTGACATGAAGAAAGGAAGGTTTCCAGCGGTGCCTAAGAGAACCACATGGAACCAAGGGGCCACTGTGACTAGGGTGCAGCTTTTTCAGACCAAGGAGACCATTGTGACATGATGGAAGATGATCGAACCAACAGGAAAATCCATATGGTGTCAAGGAGGCATTGCGACACTAAGAAAGCAAGGATGCCAATGTGATACTATAGAACCGCAAGGAAGATTTGGGACAACTGTGCACTGTGTTGCATTTCCACACTAATGAGACCATTGTGACATGGTGGTAGATGATTGAACCAACAGGTAAGGCCACATGGAATGAAAGAGCCACTGTGAAACTCTGGAGCTTTTTCAGATCAATGAGATTATCCTGACATGAGGGAAGATGATTGAATTCAGAGGTAAGGCCAAATGGAGCCAAGGAGGCATTGTGACATGAAGAAAGCAAGGATTCCATTGTGGCCAAACAGAATCACATGGAACCAAGGAGCCACTGTGAAACAGTGGAGGTTATCCAGACCAAGGAGACCGTTGTGACATGATGGAAGATGATTAAACCAACAGGTAAGGCCACATAAAGCCAAGGACTCGATTTGACACGAAGAAGTCAGGGACTCCATTGTGACACGACAGAACCACATGGCGCATGGAACCCAGGGGCCACTGTGACACATTGGAGCTTTTTCAGACCAAGGAGACCATTGTGACATGATGGAAGATGATCAAACCAACAGGTAAGGCCACATGGAGCCCAGGAGACATTGTGATACGAAGAAAAGAAGATTTCCATTGTGACATGAGAGAACCGCATGGAACCAAGGGGCCACTGTGACACAAAGGAGCTTTTTGAAACCAAGGAGACCATTGTGACATGGTGGAAGGTGATTGAACCAACAGCTAAGGCCACATGGAATCAAGGAGCCATGGTGGCACTCTGGAGCTTTCTCAAAGCAAGGAGATTATTGTGAAATGATGGAAGATGACTGAATTCAGAGGTAAGGCCGCATGGATCCCGGGTGGCATTGTAACATGAGGAAAGTCCGGATTCCACTGTGGCCTAACAGAACCACATGGAACCAAGGAGCCACTGCGACCCAGAGGACCTTTTTCAGACCAAGGAGTCCATTGTGATATGATGGAAGATGATTGAACTCACAGGTAAGGCCACATGCAGCCAAGGAGTCGTTTTGACATGAAGAAAGCAAGGACTCCATTGTGACAATACAGAGCCGCATGGCGCATGGAACCAATGGGCCACTGTGACACAGTGGAGCTTTTTCAGTCCAAGGAGACCATTGTGACATGATGGATGATGATTAAACCAACAGGTAAGGCCACACGGAACGGAGGAGCCGTGGTGACGCTGTAGAGCTTTTACAATCCAAAGAGACCATTATGACATGCTGGAAGATGATTGAACCAACAGCTAAGGCCACATGGAGCCAAGGAGGCATTGTGACATGACGAAGGCAAGGATTCCACTGTGGCCTGACTGAACCACATGGAACCAAGGAGCCACTGTGACACAGTGGAGTTTTTTCAAACTCAGGAGACGATTGTGACATGATGGAAGATGATTGAACTCACAGGTAAGGCCACATTAAAATGAGGAGCCAGGGTGACACTGTAGAGCTTTGCAATCCAAGGAGACTGTTATGACATGATGGAAGATGATTGAACTCAGAGGTAAGGCCACATGGAGACAAGGAGGCATTGTGACATGAAGAAAGCAAGGATTCCAGTGGTGCCTAATAGAACCACATTGAACCAAGGAGTCACTGTGACACAGTGGAGCTTTTTAAGGCCAAGGAGACCATTGTGACATGATGGAAGATGAGCAAACTCACAGGTAAGGCCACATGCAGTCAAGGAGTCGTTTTGACACTAAAAACGCAAGGACTCCATTGCGACATAACAGAACCGCATGGCGCGTGGAACCAAGGGGCCACTGTGACACAGTGGACGTTTTTCGGACCAAGGAGTCATTGTGACATGATGGAAGATGATTAAACCAATAGGTAAGGCCCCATGGAATGAAGAAGCCGTGTTTACACTGTAGAGCTTTTTCAAGCCAAGGAGACTATGGTGGCGGGATGGAAGATAGTTGAACGCAGATGTAAAGGCCTCATGGAGCCAAGGAGGCATTGTGACATGACGAAAGCAAGGATTCCATTGCGGCCTAAGTGAACCTCATGAAACCAAGGAGCCACTGTGACACAGTGGGGTTTTTTCAAACTCAGGAGATGATTGTGACATGATGGAAGTGATTGAACACACAGGTAAGGCCACTTGAAGCCAAGCAGCCATTTTCACGCAAAGAAAGCAAGGATTCCATTGTGACACGACAGATTCGCATGGCGCATGGAACCAAGGGGCCACAGTTTCACCGTGGAGATTTTTGAGACCAAGGAGTCATTGTGACATGATGGAAGATGCTGAAACCAACAGGTAAGGCCACATGGAGCCAAGGGCCATTGTGACATGAAGAAAGCACGGTTAACATTGCGACATGACACAACCGCATGGAACCAAGGGGCCACTGTGACACAATGGAGCTTTTGGAAAGCAAGGAGACCATTGTGACATGGTGGAAGATGATTGAACCAACAGGTAAGGCCACATGGAACCATGGCGCCATGGTGACACTCTGTAGCTTTCTCAAACCAAGGAGATTTTTGTGACATGATGGAAGATGATTGAACTCAGAGGTAAGGCCAAATGGAACCAAGGATACATTGTGACATGAAGAAAGCAAGGACTCCATTGTGACACCACAGAACCGCATGACGCATGGAACCAATGGGCCACAGTTACACAGTGGAGCTTTTCAGACCAAGGAGTTTTTGTGACATGATGGAAGATGCTGAAACCAACAGATAAGGCCACATGGAGTCAAGGAGGAGCCCTGGTGACACTGTAGAGCTTTTACAAACCAAGGAGACTATTATGACATGATGGAAGATGATTGACCCAACAGGTAAGGAGACGTGGCGCCAAGGAGGCATTGTGACACGAAGAAAGCAAGGATTCCATTGTGGCCTAACAGAACCAGACAGAACCTAGGAGCCACTGTGACAACGTGGAGCTTTTTCAGACCAAGGAGACCATTGTGACATGATGGAAGATGATTGAACTCACTGGTAAGGCCACATGGAGCCAAGGAGTCCTTTTGACACGAAGAATGGAAGGACTCCATTGTGACACAACAGAACCACATGGCGCGTGGAACCAAGGGGCCACTGTGACACAGTGGAGCTCTTTCAGACCAAGGAGTTATTGTGACATGATGGAAGATGGTCAAACTCACAGGAAAGGCCATATGGTGTCAAGGAGCCATTGTGACACGAAGAAAGCAAGGATTCCAATCTGATACGACAGAACCGCATGGAACCATTGGGCCACCTGGGCACTGTGCTGCTTTTTCAGTCTAAGGAGACCATTGTGACATGATGTAAGTTGATTCAACTCACTGGAGTCCACTGTGGCCAAAGGTAAAGAAACATGGAGTCAAGGAGCAACTGTGACATGAAAAAAGCAAGGATTCCAATGTGGAATACAGAACTGCAAGGAAGCAAGGGGCCACAGTGATAAACCGGGGAAGCCTTTGAGACATGATGGAAGATGATTGAACCCATGAGAAAGGACACATGGAGCTAAAAATCCATTGTGACAATGGGGAGCTTTTTCAGACCAAGGAGTCCATTGTGACATGATGGAAGATGATTGAACCCAGAGGTAAGACCTCATGGAGCCAAGGAGCCATTGTGACATGAAGAAAGGAAGGTTTCCAGCGGTGCCTAAGAGAACCACATGGAACCAAGGGGCCACTGTGACTAGGGTGCAGCTTTTTCAGACCAAGGAGACCATTGTGACATGATGGAAGATGATCGAACCAACAGGAAAATCCATATGGTGTCAAGGAGGCATTGCGACACTAAGAAAGCAAGGATGCCAATGTGATACTATAGAACCGCAAGGAAGATTTGGGACAACTGTGCACTGTGTTGCATTTCCACACTAATGAGACCATTGTGACATGGTGGTAGATGATTGAACCAACAGGTAAGGCCACATGGAATGAAAGAGCCACTGTGAAACTCTGGAGCTTTTTCAGATCAATGAGATTATCCTGACATGAGGGAAGATGATTGAATTCAGAGGTAAGGCCAAATGGAGCCAAGGAGGCATTGTGACATGAAGAAAGCAAGGATTCCATTGTGGCCAAACAGAATCACATGGAACCAAGGAGCCACTGTGAAACAGTGGAGGTTATCCAGACCAAGGAGACCGTTGTGACATGATGGAAGATGATTAAACCAACAGGTAAGGCCACATAAAGCCAAGGACTCGATTTGACACGAAGAAGTCAGGGACTCCATTGTGACACGACAGAACCACATGGCGCATGGAACCCAGGGGCCACTGTGACACATTGGAGCTTTTTCAGACCAAGGAGACCATTGTGACATGATGGAAGATGATCAAACCAACAGGTAAGGCCACATGGAGCCCAGGAGACATTGTGATACGAAGAAAAGAAGATTTCCATTGTGACATGAGAGAACCGCATGGAACCAAGGGGCCACTGTGACACAAAGGAGCTTTTTGAAACCAAGGAGACCATTGTGACATGGTGGAAGGTGATTGAACCAACAGCTAAGGCCACATGGAATCAAGGAGCCATGGTGGCACTCTGGAGCTTTCTCAAAGCAAGGAGATTATTGTGAAATGATGGAAGATGACTGAATTCAGAGGTAAGGCCGCATGGATCCCGGGTGGCATTGTAACATGAGGAAAGTCCGGATTCCACTGTGGCCTAACAGAACCACATGGAACCAAGGAGCCACTGCGACCCAGAGGACCTTTTTCAGACCAAGGAGTCCATTGTGATATGATGGAAGATGATTGAACTCACAGGTAAGGCCACATGCAGCCAAGGAGTCGTTTTGACATGAAGAAAGCAAGGACTCCATTGTGACAATACAGAGCCGCATGGCGCATGGAACCAATGGGCCACTGTGACACAGTGGAGCTTTTTCAGTCCAAGGAGACCATTGTGACATGATGGATGATGATTAAACCAACAGGTAAGGCCACACGGAACGGAGGAGCCGTGGTGACGCTGTAGAGCTTTTACAATCCAAAGAGACCATTATGACATGCTGGAAGATGATTGAACCAACAGCTAAGGCCACATGGAGCCAAGGAGGCATTGTGACATGACGAAGGCAAGGATTCCACTGTGGCCTGACTGAACCACATGGAACCAAGGAGCCACTGTGACACAGTGGAGTTTTTTCAAACTCAGGAGACGATTGTGACATGATGGAAGATGATTGAACTCACAGGTAAGGCCACATTAAAATGAGGAGCCAGGGTGACACTGTAGAGCTTTGCAATCCAAGGAGACTGTTATGACATGATGGAAGATGATTGAACTCAGAGGTAAGGCCACATGGAGACAAGGAGGCATTGTGACATGAAGAAAGCAAGGATTCCAGTGGTGCCTAATAGAACCACATTGAACCAAGGAGTCACTGTGACACAGTGGAGCTTTTTAAGGCCAAGGAGACCATTGTGACATGATGGAAGATGAGCAAACTCACAGGTAAGGCCACATGCAGTCAAGGAGTCGTTTTGACACTAAAAACGCAAGGACTCCATTGCGACATAACAGAACCGCATGGCGCGTGGAACCAAGGGGCCACTGTGACACAGTGGACGTTTTTCGGACCAAGGAGTCATTGTGACATGATGGAAGATGATTAAACCAATAGGTAAGGCCCCATGGAATGAAGAAGCCGTGTTTACACTGTAGAGCTTTTTCAAGCCAAGGAGACTATGGTGGCGGGATGGAAGATAGTTGAACGCAGATGTAAAGGCCTCATGGAGCCAAGGAGGCATTGTGACATGACGAAAGCAAGGATTCCATTGCGGCCTAAGTGAACCTCATGAAACCAAGGAGCCACTGTGACACAGTGGGGTTTTTTCAAACTCAGGAGATGATTGTGACATGATGGAAGTGATTGAACACACAGGTAAGGCCACTTGAAGCCAAGCAGCCATTTTCACGCAAAGAAAGCAAGGATTCCATTGTGACACGACAGATTCGCATGGCGCATGGAACCAAGGGGCCACAGTTTCACCGTGGAGATTTTGAGACCAAGGAGTCATTGTGACATGATGGAAGATGCTGAAACCAACAGGTAAGGCCACATGGAGCCAAGGGCCATTGTGACATGAAGAAAGCACGGTTAACATTGCGACATGACACAACCGCATGGAACCAAGGGGCCACTGTGACACAATGGAGCTTTTGGAAAGCAAGGAGACCATTGTGACATGGTGGAAGATGATTGAACCAACAGGTAAGGCCACATGGAACCATGGCGCCATGGTGACACTCTGTAGCTTTCTCAAACCAAGGAGATTTTTGTGACATGATGGAAGATGATTGAACTCAGAGGTAAGGCCAAATGGAACCAAGGATACATTGTGACATGAAGAAAGCAAGGACTCCATTGTGACACCACAGAACCGCATGACGCATGGAACCAATGGGCCACAGTTACACAGTGGAGCTTTTTCAGACCAAGGAGTTTTTGTGACATGATGGAAGATGCTGAAACCAACAGATAAGGCCACATGGAGTCAAGGAGGAGCCCTGGTGACACTGTAGAGCTTTTACAAACCAAGGAGACTATTATGACATGATGGAAGATGATTGACCCAACAGGTAAGGAGACGTGGCGCCAAGGAGGCATTGTGACACGAAGAAAGCAAGGATTCCATTGTGGCCTAACAGAACCAGACAGAACCTAGGAGCCACTGTGACAACGTGGAGCTTTTTCAGACCAAGGAGACCATTGTGACATGATGGAAGATGATTGAACTCACTGGTAAGGCCACATGGAGCCAAGGAGTCCTTTTGACACGAAGAATGGAAGGACTCCATTGTGACACAACAGAACCACATGGCGCGTGGAACCAAGGGGCCACTGTGACACAGTGGAGCTCTTTCAGACCAAGGAGTTATTGTGACATGATGGAAGATGGTCAAACTCACAGGAAAGGCCATATGGTGTCAAGGAGCCATTGTGACACGAAGAAAGCAAGGATTCCAATCTGATACGACAGAACCGCATGGAACCATTGGGCCACCTGGGCACTGTGCTGCTTTTTCAGTCTAAGGAGACCATTGTGACATGATGTAAGTTGATTCAACTCACTGGAGTCCACTGTGGCCAAAGGTAAAGAAACATGGAGTCAAGGAGCAACTGTGACATGAAAAAAGCAAGGATTCCAATGTGGAATACAGAACTGCAAGGAAGCAAGGGGCCACAGTGATAAACCGGGGAAGCCTTTGAGACATGATGGAAGATGATTGAACCCATGAGAAAGGACACATGGAGCTAAAAATCCATTGTGACAATGGGGAGCTTTTCAGACCAAGGAGTCCATTGTGACATGATGGAAGATGATTGAACCCAGAGGTAAGACCTCATGGAGCCAAGGAGCCATTGTGACATGAAGAAAGGAAGGTTTCCAGCGGTGCCTAAGAGAACCACATGGAACCAAGGGGCCACTGTGACTAGGGTGCAGCTTTTTCAGACCAAGGAGACCATTGTGACATGATGGAAGATGATCGAACCAACAGGAAAATCCATATGGTGTCAAGGAGGCATTGCGACACTAAGAAAGCAAGGATGCCAATGTGATACTATAGAACCGCAAGGAAGATTTGGGACAACTGTGCACTGTGTTGCATTTCCACACTAATGAGACCATTGTGACATGGTGGTAGATGATTGAACCAACAGGTAAGGCCACATGGAATGAAAGAGCCACTGTGAAACTCTGGAGCTTTTTCAGATCAATGAGATTATCCTGACATGAGGAAGATGATTGAATTCAGAGGTAAGGCCAAATGGAGCCAAGGAGGCATTGTGACATGAAGAAAGCAAGGATTCCATTGTGGCCAAACAGAATCACATGGAACCAAGGAGCCACTGTGAAACAGTGGAGGTTATCCAGACCAAGGAGACCGTTGTGACATGATGGAAGATGATTAAACCAACAGGTAAGGCCACATAAAGCCAAGGACTCGATTTGACACGAAGAAGTCAGGGACTCCATTGTGACACGACAGAACCACATGGCGCATGGAACCCAGGGGCCACTGTGACACATTGGAGCTTTTTCAGACCAAGGAGACCATTGTGACATGATGGAAGATGATCAAACCAACAGGTAAGGCCACATGGAGCCCAGGAGACATTGTGATACGAAGAAAAGAAGATTTCCATTGTGACATGAGAGAACCGCATGGAACCAAGGGGCCACTGTGACACAAAGGAGCTTTTTGAAACCAAGGAGACCATTGTGACATGGTGGAAGGTGATTGAACCAACAGCTAAGGCCACATGGAATCAAGGAGCCATGGTGGCACTCTGGAGCTTTCTCAAAGCAAGGAGATTATTGTGAAATGATGGAAGATGACTGAATTCAGAGGTAAGGCCGCATGGATCCCGGGTGGCATTGTAACATGAGGAAAGTCCGGATTCCACTGTGGCCTAACAGAACCACATGGAACCAAGGAGCCACTGCGACCCAGAGGACCTTTTTCAGACCAAGGAGTCCATTGTGATATGATGGAAGATGATTGAACTCACAGGTAAGGCCACATGCAGCCAAGGAGTCGTTTTGACATGAAGAAAGCAAGGACTCCATTGTGACAATACAGAGCCGCATGGCGCATGGAACCAATGGGCCACTGTGACACAGTGGAGCTTTTTCAGTCCAAGGAGACCATTGTGACATGATGGATGATGATTAAACCAACAGGTAAGGCCACACGGAACGGAGGAGCCGTGGTGACGCTGTAGAGCTTTTACAATCCAAAGAGACCATTATGACATGCTGGAAGATGATTGAACCAACAGCTAAGGCCACATGGAGCCAAGGAGGCATTGTGACATGACGAAGGCAAGGATTCCACTGTGGCCTGACTGAACCACATGGAACCAAGGAGCCACTGTGACACAGTGGAGTTTTTTCAAACTCAGGAGACGATTGTGACATGATGGAAGATGATTGAACTCACAGGTAAGGCCACATTAAAATGAGGAGCCAGGGTGACACTGTAGAGCTTTGCAATCCAAGGAGACTGTTATGACATGATGGAAGATGATTGAACTCAGAGGTAAGGCCACATGGAGACAAGGAGGCATTGTGACATGAAGAAAGCAAGGATTCCAGTGGTGCCTAATAGAACCACATTGAACCAAGGAGTCACTGTGACACAGTGGAGCTTTTTAAGGCCAAGGAGACCATTGTGACATGATGGAAGATGAGCAAACTCACAGGTAAGGCCACATGCAGTCAAGGAGTCGTTTTGACACGAAAAACGCAAGGACTCCATTGCGACATAACAGAACCGCATGGCGCGTGGAACCAAGGGGCCACTGTGACACAGTGGACGTTTTTCGGACCAAGGAGTCATTGTGACATGATGGAAGATGATTAAACCAATAGGTAAGGCCCCATGGAATGAAGAAGCCGTGTTTACACTGTAGAGCTTTTTCAAGCCAAGGAGACTATGGTGGCGGGATGGAAGATAGTTGAACGCAGATGTAAAGGCCTCATGGAGCCAAGGAGGCATTGTGACATGACGAAAGCAAGGATTCCATTGCGGCCTAAGTGAACCTCATGAAACCAAGGAGCCACTGTGACACAGTGGGGTTTTTTCAAACTCAGGAGATGATTGTGACATGATGGAAGTGATTGAACACACAGGTAAGGCCACTTGAAGCCAAGCAGCCATTTTCACGCAAAGAAAGCAAGGATTCCATTGTGACACGACAGATTCGCATGGCGCATGGAACCAAGGGGCCACAGTTTCACCGTGGAGATTTTTGAGACCAAGGAGTCATTGTGACATGATGGAAGATGCTGAAACCAACAGGTAAGGCCACATGGAGCCAAGGGCCATTGTGACATGAAGAAAGCACGGTTAACATTGCGACATGACACAACCGCATGGAACCAAGGGGCCACTGTGACACAATGGAGCTTTTGGAAAGCAAGGAGACCATTGTGACATGGTGGAAGATGATTGAACCAACAGGTAAGGCCACATGGAACCATGGCGCCATGGTGACACTCTGTAGCTTTCTCAAACCAAGGAGATTTTTGTGACATGATGGAAGATGATTGAACTCAGAGGTAAGGCCAAATGGAACCAAGGATACATTGTGACATGAAGAAAGCAAGGACTCCATTGTGACACCACAGAACCGCATGACGCATGGAACCAATGGGCCACTGTGACACAGTGGAGCTTTTTCAGTCCAAGGAGACCATTGTGACATGATGGATGATGATTAAACCAACAGGTAAGGCCACATGGAGTCAAGGAGGAGCCCTGGTGACACTGTAGAGCTTTTACAAACCAAGGAGACTATTATGACATGATGGAAGATGATTGACCCAACAGGTAAGGAGACATGGCGCCAAGGAGGCATTGTGACACGAAGAAAGCAAGGATTCCATTGTGGCCTAACAGAACCAGACAGAACCTAGGAGCCACTGTGACAACGTGGAGCTTTTTCAGACCAAGGAGACCATTGTGACATGATGGAAGATGATTGAACTCACTGGTAAGGCCACATGGAGCCAAGGAGTCCTTTTGACACGAAGAATGGAAGGACTCCATTGTGACACAACAGAACCACATGGCGCGTGGAACCAAGGGGCCACTGTGACACAGTGGAGCTCTTTCAGACCAAGGAGTTATTGTGACATGATGGAAGATGGTCAAACTCACAGGAAAGGCCATATGGTGTCAAGGAGCCATTGTGACACGAAGAAAGCAAGGATTCCAATCTGATACGACAGAACCGCATGGAACCATTGGGCCACCTGGGCACTGTGCTGCTTTTTCAGTCTAAGGAGACCATTGTGACATGATGTAAGTTGATTCAACTCACTGGAGTCCACTGTGGCCAAAGGTAAAGAAACATGGAGTCAAGGAGCAACTGTGACATGAAAAAAGCAAGGATTCCAATGTGGAATACAGAACTGCAAGGAAGCAAGGGGCCACAGTGATAAACCGGGGAAGCCTTTGAGACATGATGGAAGATGATTGAACCCATGAGAAAGGACACATGGAGCTAAAAATCCATTGTGACACAGGGGAGCTTTTTCAGACCAAGGAGACCATTGTGACATGATGGAAGATGATTGAACCCAGAGGTAAGACCTCATGGAGCCAAGGAGCCATTGTGACATGAAGAAAGGAAGGTTTCCAGCGGTGCCTAAGAGAACCACATGGAACCAAGGGGCCACTGTGACTAGGGTGCAGCTTTTTCAGACCAAGGAGACCATTGTGACATGATGGAAGATGATCGAACCAACAGGAAAATCCATATGGTGTCAAGGAGGCATTGCGACACTAAGAAAGCAAGGATGCCAATGTGATACTATAGAACCGCAAGGAAGATTTGGGCCAACTGTGCACTGTGTTGCATTTCCACACTAATGAGACCATTGTGACATGGTGGTAGATGATTGAACCAACAGGTAAGGCCACATGGAATGAAAGAGCCACTGTGAAACTCTGGAGCTTTTTCAGATCAATGAGATTATCCTGACATGAAGGAAGATGATTGAATTCAGAGGTAAGGCCAAATGGAGCCAAGGAGGCATTGTGACATGAAGAAAGCAAGGATTCCATTGTGGCCAAACAGAATCACATGGAACCAAGGAGCCACTGTGAAACAGTGGAGGTTATCCAGACCAAGGAGACCGTTGTGACATGATGGAAGATGATTAAACCAACAGGTAAGGCCACATAAAGCCAAGGACTCGATTTGACACGAAGAAGTCAGGGACTCCATTGTGACACGACAGAACCACATGGCGCATGGAACCCAGGGGCCACTGTGACACATTGGAGCTTTTTCAGACCAAGGAGACCATTGTGACATGATGGAAGATGATCAAACCAACAGGTAAGGCCACATGGAGCCCAGGAGACATTGTGATACGAAGAAAAGAAGATTTCCATTGTGACATGAGAGAACCGCATGGAACCAAGGGGCCACTGTGACACAAAGGAGCTTTTTGAAACCAAGGAGACCATTGTGACATGGTGGAAGGTGATTGAACCAACAGCTAAGGCCACATGGAATCAAGGAGCCATGGTGGCACTCTGGAGCTTTCTCAAAGCAAGGAGATTATTGTGAAATGATGGAAGATGACTGAATTCAGAGGTAAGGCCGCATGGATCCCGGGTGGCATTGTAACATGAGGAAAGACCGGATTCCACTGCGGCCTAACAGAACCACATGGAACCAAGGAGCCACTGCGACCCAGAGGACCTTTTTCAGACCAAGGAGTCCATTGTGATATGATGGAAGATGATTGAACTCACAGGTAAGGCCACATGCAGCCAAGGAGTCGTTTTGACATGAAGAAAGCAAGGACTCCATTGTGACAATACAGAGCCGCATGGCGCATGGAACCAATGGGCCACTGTGACACAGTGGAGCTTTTTCAGTCCAAGGAGACCATTGTGACATGATGGATGATGATTAAACCAACAGGTAAGGCCACATGGAACGGAGGAGCCGTGGTGACGCTGTAGAGCTTTTACAATCCAAAGAGACCATTATGACATGCTGGAAGATGATTGAACCAACAGCTAAGGCCACATGGAGCCAAGGAGGCATTGTGACATGACGAAGGCAAGGATTCCACTGTGGCCTGACTGAACCACATGGAACCAAGGAGCCACTGTGACACAGTGGAGTTTTTTCAAACTCAGGAGACGATTGTGACATGATGGAAGATGATTGAACTCACAGGTAAGGCCACATTAAAATGAGGAGCCAGGGTGACACTGTAGAGCTTTGCAATCCAAGGAGACTGTTATGACATGATGGAAGATGATTGAACTCAGAGGTAAGGCCACATGGAGACAAGGAGGCATTGTGACATGAAGAAAGCAAGGATTCCAGTGGTGCCTAATAGAACCACATTGAACCAAGGAGTCACTGTGACACAGTGGAGCTTTTTAAGGCCAAGGAGACCATTGTGACATGATGGAAGATGAGCAAACTCACAGGTAAGGCCACATGCAGTCAAGGAGTCGTTTTGACACTAAAAACGCAAGGACTCCATTGCGACATAACAGAACCGCATGGCGCGTGGAACCAAGGGGCCACTGTGACACAGTGGACGTTTTTCGGACCAAGGAGTCATTGTGACATGATGGAAGATGATTAAACCAATAGGTAAGGCCCCATGGAATGAAGAAGCCGTGTTGACACTGTAGAGCTTTTTCAAGCCAAGGAGACTATGGTGGCGTGATGGAAGATAGTTGAACGCAGATGTAAAGGCCTCATGGAGCCAAGGAGGCATTGTGACATGACGAAAGCAAGGATTCCATTGCGGCCTAAGTGAACCTCATGAAACCAAGGAGCCACTGTGACACAGTGGGGTTTTTTCAAACTCAGGAGATGATTGTGACATGATGGAAGTGATTGAACACACAGGTAAGGCCACTTGAAGCCAAGCAGCCATTTTCACGCAAAGAAAGCAAGGATTCCATTGTGACACGACAGATCCGCATGGTGCATGGAACCAAGGGGCCACAGTTTCACCGTGGAGATTTTTGAGACCAAGGAGTCATTGTGACATGATGGAAGATGCTGAAACCAACAGGTAAGGCCACATGGAGCCAAGGGCCATTGTGACATGACGAAAGCACGGTTAACATTGTGACATGACAGAACAGCATGGAACCAAGGGGCCACTGTGACACAAAGGAGCTTTTGGAAAGCAAGGAGACCATTGTGACATGGTGGAAGGTGGTTGAACCAACAGCTAAGGCCACATGGAATCAAGGAGCCATGGTGGCACTCTGGAGCTTTCTCAAAGCAAGGAGATTATTGTGAAATGATGGAAGATGACTGAATTCAGAGGTAAGGCCGCATGGATCCCGGGTGGCATTGTAACATGAAGAAAGTCAGGATTCCACTGTGGCCTAACAGAACCACATGGAACCAAGGAGCCACTGCGACCCAGAGGACCTTTTTCAGACCAAGGAGTCCATTGTGATATGATGGAAGATGATTGAACTCACAGGTAAGGCCACATGCAGCCAAGGAGTCGTTTTGACATGAAGAAAGCAAGGACTCCATTGTGACAATACAGAGCCGCATGGCGCATGGAACCAATGGGCCACTGTGACACAGTGGAGCTTTTTCAGTCCAAGGAGACCATTGTGACATGATGGATGATGATTAAACCAACAGGTAAGGCCACACGGAACGGAGGAGCCGTGGTGACGCTGTAGAGCTTTTACAATCCAAAGAGACCATTATGACATGCTGGAAGATGATTGAACCAACAGCTAAGGCCACATGGAGCCAAGGAGGCATTGTGACATGACGAAGGCAAGGATTCCACTGTGGCCTGACTGAACCACATGGAACCAAGGAGCCACTGTGACACAGTGGAGTTTTTTCAAACTCAGGAGACGATTGTGACATGATGGAAGATGATTGAACTCACAGGTAAGGCCACATTAAAATGAGGAGCCAGGGTGACACTGTAGAGCTTTGCAATCCAAGGAGACTGTTATGACATGATGGAAGATGATTGAACTCAGAGGTAAGGCCACATGGAGACAAGGAGGCATTGTGACATGAAGAAAGCAAGGATTCCAGTGGTGCCTAATAGAACCACATTGAACCAAGGAGTCACTGTGACACAGTGGAGCTTTTTAAGGCCAAGGAGACCATTGTGACATGATGGAAGATGAGCAAACTCACAGGTAAGGCCACATGCAGTCAAGGAGTCGTTTTGACACTAAAAACGCAAGGACTCCATTGCGACATAACAGAACCGCATGGCGCGTGGAACCAAGGGGCCACTGTGACACAGTGGACGTTTTTCGGACCAAGGAGTCATTGTGACATGATGGAAGATGATTAAACCAATAGGTAAGGCCCCATGGAATGAAGAAGCCGTGTTGACACTGTAGAGCTTTTTCAAGCCAAGGAGACTATGGTGGCGTGATGGAAGATAGTTGAACGCAGATGTAAAGGCCTCATGGAGCCAAGGAGGCATTGTGACATGACGAAAGCAAGGATTCCATTGCGGCCTAAGTGAACCTCATGAAACCAAGGAGCCACTGTGACACAGTGGGGTTTTTTCAAACTCAGGAGATGATTGTGACATGATGGAAGTGATTGAACACACAGGTAAGGCCACTTGAAGCCAAGCAGCCATTTTCACGCAAAGAAAGCAAGGATTCCATTGTGACACGACAGATCCGCATGGTGCATGGAACCAAGGGGCCACAGTTTCACCGTGGAGATTTTTGAGACCAAGGAGTCATTGTGACATGATGGAAGATGCTGAAACCAACAGGTAAGGCCACATGGAGCCAAGGGCCATTGTGACATGACGAAAGCACGGTTAACATTGTGACATGACAGAACAGCATGGAACCAAGGGGCCACTGTGACACAAAGGAGCTTTTGGAAAGCAAGGAGACCATTGTGACATGGTGGAAGGTGGTTGAACCAACAGCTAAGGCCACATGGAATCAAGGAGCCATGGTGGCACTCTGGAGCTTTCTCAAAGCAAGGAGATTATTGTGAAATGATGGAAGATGACTGAATTCAGAGGTAAGGCCGCATGGATCCCGGGTGGCATTGTAACATGAAGAAAGTCAGGATTCCACTGTGGCCTAACAGAACCACATGGAACCAAGGAGCCACTGCGACCCAGAGGACCTTTTTCAGACCAAGGAGTCCATTGTGATATGATGGAAGATGATTGAACTCACAGGTAAGGCCACATGCAGCCAAGGAGTCGTTTTGACATGAAGAAAGCAAGGACTCCATTGTGACAATACAGAGCCGCATGGCGCATGGAACCAATGGGCCACTGTGACACAGTGGAGCTTTTTCAGTCCAAGGAGACCATTGTGACATGATGGATGATGATTAAACCAACAGGTAAGGCCACATGGAACGGAGGAGCCGTGGTGACGCTGTAGAGCTTTTACAATCCAAAGAGACCATTATGACATGCTGGAAGATGATTGAACCAACAGCTAAGGCCACATGGAGCCAAGGAGGCATTGTGACATGACGAAGGCAAGGATTCCACTGTGGCCTGACTGAACCACATGGAACCAAGGAGCCACTGTGACACAGTGGAGTTTTTTCAAACTCAGGAGACGATTGTGACATGATGGAAGATGATTGAACTCACAGGTAAGGCCACATTAAAATGAGGAGCCAGGGTGACACTGTAGAGCTTTGCAATCCAAGGAGACTGTTATGACATGATGGAAGATGATTGAACTCAGAGGTAAGGCCACATGGAGACAAGGAGGCATTGTGACATGAAGAAAGCAAGGATTCCAGTGGTGCCTAATAGAACCACATTGAACCAAGGAGTCACTGTGACACAGTGGAGCTTTTTAAGGCCAAGGAGACCATTGTGACATGATGGAAGATGAGCAAACTCACAGGTAAGGCCACATGCAGTCAAGGAGTCGTTTTGACACGAAAAACGCAAGGACTCCATTGCGACATAACAGAACCGCATGGCGCGTGGAACCAAGGGGCCACTGTGACACAGTGGACGTTTTTCGGACCAAGGAGTCATTGTGACATGATGGAAGATGATTAAACCAATAGGTAAGGCCCCATGGAATGAAGAAGCCGTGTTGACACTGTAGAGCTTTTTCAAGCCAAGGAGACTATGGTGGCGTGATGGAAGATAGTTGAACGCAGATGTAAAGGCCTCATGGAGCCAAGGAGGCATTGTGACATGACGAAAGCAAGGATTCCATTGCGGCCTAAGTGAACCTCATGAAACCAAGGAGCCACTGTGACACAGTGGGGTTTTTTCAAACTCAGGAGATGATTGTGACATGATGGAAGTGATTGAACACACAGGTAAGGCCACTTGAAGCCAAGCAGCCATTTTCACGCAAAGAAAGCAAGGATTCCATTGTGACACGACAGATTCGCATGGCGCATGGAACCAAGGGGCCACAGTTTCACCGTGGAGATTTTTGAGACCAAGGAGTCATTGTGACATGATGGAAGATGCTGAAACCAACAGGTAAGGCCACATGGAGCCAAGGAGGCATTGTGACATGAAGAAAGCAAGGATTCCACTGTGGCCTAACTGAACCACATGGAACCAAGGAGCCTCTGTGACACAGTGGAGGTTTTTCAGACCAAGGAGTCCATTGTGACATGATGGAAGATGATTGAACTCATAGGTAAGGCCACATGCAGACAAGGAGTCGTTTTGATATGAAGAAAGCAAGGACTCCATTGTGACACAACAGAACCACCTGGCGCATGGAACCAAGAGGCCACTGTGACACATTGGAGCTTTTTCAGACCAAGGAGACCATTGTGACATGACGGAAGATTATTACACCTCCAGGTAAGACCACATGGAACGGAGGAGGCATGGTGACACTCTGTAGAGTTTTTCAGTCCAAGGAGACTATTATGACATGATGGCAGATGATTGAACTCAGAGGCAAGGCCACATGGAGACAAGGAGGCACTGTGACATGAAGAAAGCAAGGATTCCATTGTGGCCTAACTGAACCACTTGGAACCAAGGGGCCGGCAACTGTGACACAGTGGAACTTTTTCAGACCAAGGAGTCCATTGTGACATGATGGAAGATGATTGAACCAACAGGTAAGGCCCCATGGAATTAAGGAGCCCTGGTGACACTGTAGAGCTTTTTCAAGCCAAGGAGATTATGGTGACGTGATGGAAGATGATTGAACTCAGAGGTAAGGCCACATGGAGCCAAGGAGCCCTGGTGACACTGTAGAGCTTTTTCAAGCCAAGGAGATTATGGTGACGTGATGGAAGATGATTGAACTCAGAGGTAAGGCCACATGGAGCCAAGGAGGCACTGTGACATGAAGAAAGCTAGGATTCCATTGCAGCCTAAGTGAACATAATGGAATCATGGAGACACTGTGACACAGTGGAGTTTTTTCAAACTCAGGAGACGATTGTGACATGATGGAAGATGATTGAACAAACAGGCGAGGCCACATGCAGTCAAGGTGTCGTTTTGATATGAAGAAAGCAAGGACTCCATTGTGACACAACAGAACCACCTGGCGCATGGAACCAAGTGGCCACTGTGACACACTGGAACATTTAATCAGGCCAAGGAGACCATTGTGACGTGATGGAAGAAGATTAAACCAACAGCTAAGGCCACATGGAGCCAAGGAGGCATTGTGACATGACGAAGGCAAGGATTCCACTGTGGCCTGACTGAACCACATGGAACCAAGGAGCCACTGTGACACAGTGGAGTTTTTTCACACTCAGGAGACGATTGTGACATGATGGAAGATTATTGAACTCACAGGTAAGGATACATTAAAATCAGGAGCCAGGGTGACACTGTAGAGCTTTGCAATCCAAGGAGACTATTATGACATGATGGCAGATGATTGAACTCAGAGGCAAGGCCACATGGAGACAAGGAGGCATTGTGACATGAAGAAAGCAAGGATTCCAGTGGTGCCTAATAGAACCACATCGAACCAAGGAGTCACTGTGACACAGTGGAGCTTTTTAAGGCCAAGGAGACCATTGTGACATGATGGAAGATGAGCAAACTCACAGGTAAGGCCACATGCAGTCAAGGAGTCGTTTTGACACGAAAAACGCAAGGACTCCATTGCGACATAACAGAACCGCATGGCGCGTGGAACCAAGGGGCCACTGTGACACAGTGGACGTTTTTCGGACCAAGGAGTCATTGTGACATGATGGAAGATGATTAAACCAACAGGTAAGGCCCCATGGAATGAAGAAACCGTGTTGACACTGTAGAGCTTTTTCAAGCCAAGGAGACTATGGTGGCGTGATGGAAGATAGTTGAACGCAGATGTAAAGGCCTCATGGAGCCAAGGAGGCATTGTGACATGACGAAAGCAAGGATTCCATTGCGGCCTAAGTGAACCTCATGAAACCAAGGAGCCACTGTGACACAGTGGGGTTTTTTCAAACTCAGGAGATGAATGTGACATGATGGAAGTGATTGAACACACAGGTAAGGCCACTTGAAGCCAAGCAGCCATTTTCACGCAAAGAAAGCAAGGATTCCATTGTGACACGAAAGATCCGCATGGTGCATGGAACCAAGGGGCCACAGTTACACAGTGGAGCTTTTTCAGACGAAGGGGTCATTGTGACATGATGGAAGATGCTGAAACCAACAGGTAAGGCCACAAGGAGCCTAGGGCCATTGTGACATGTAGAAAGCACGGTTAACATTGTGACATGACAGAACAGCAAGGAACCAAGGGGCCACTGTGACACAATGGAGCTTTTGGAAAGCAAGGAGATCATTGTGACATGGTGGAAGATGATTGAACCAACAGGTAAAGGCACATGGAATCATGGCACCATGGTGACACTCTGTAGCTTTCTCAAACCAAGGAGATTATTGTGACATGATGGAAGATGATTGAACTCAGAGGTAAGGCCAAATGGAGCCAAGGAGGCATTGTGACATGAAGAAAGCAAGGATTCCACTGTGGCCTAACTGAACCACATGGAACCAAGGAGCCACTGTGACACAGTGGAGATTTTTCCGACCAAGTATACCATTGTGACATGATGGAAGATGATTGAACTCATAGGTAAGACCACATGCAGACAAGGAGTCGTTTTGATATGAAGAAAGCAAGGACTCCATTGTGACACAACAGAACCACCTGGCGCATGGAACCAAGAGGCCACTGTGACACATTGGAGCTTTTTCAGATCAAGGAGACCATCGTGACATGACGGAAGATTATTACACCTCCAGGTAAGACCACATGGAACGGAGGAGCCATGGTGACACTCTGTAGAGCTTTTTCAGTCCAAGGAGACTATTATGACATGATGGCAGATGACTGAACTCAGAGGCAAGGCCACATGGAGACAAGGAGGCACTGTGACATGAAGAAAGCAAGGATTCCATTGTGGCCTAACTGAACCACATGGAACCAAGGGGCCGGCCACTGTGACACAGTGGAACTTTTTCAGACCAAGGAGTCCATTGTGACATGATGGAAGATGATTGAACCAATAGGTAAGGCCCCATGGAATTAAGGAGCCCTGGTGACACTGTAGAGCTTTTTCAAGCCAAGGAGATTATGGTGACATGATGGAAGATGATTGAACTCCGAGGTAAGGCCACATGGAGCCAAGGAGGCACTGTGACATGACGAAAGCTAGGATTCCATTGCGGCCTAAGTGAACATCATGGAACCATGGAGCCACTGTGACACAGTGGAGTTTTTTCAAACTCAGGAGACGATTGTGACATGATGGAAGATGATTGAACAAACAGGCAAGGCCACATGCAGTCAAGGTGTCGTTTTGATATGAAGAAAGCAAGGACTCCATTGTGACACAACAGAACCACCTGGCGCATGGAACCAAGTGGCCACTGTGACACACTGGAACATTTAATCAGGCCAAGGAGACCATTGTGACGTGATGGAAGAAGATTAAACCAACAGCTAAGGCCACATGTAGCCAAGGAGGCATTGTGACATGAAGAAAGCAAGGTTGCCCTTGTGATACGACCGAACCGCATGGAACCAATGGTCTACCTGTGCACTCTGTTGTTTTTCCACACTAAAGAGACAATTGTGTCATGATGGAAGATGATTGAGCCAACAGGTACGGCCACATTGAGCGAAGGAGCCACTGAGACACAGGGGAGCTTTTTCAGACCAAGGAGTTATTGTGACATTGTGGGAGATGACTCAACTCAGAGGAAAGGCTGCATGGGGCCAAGGAGCTATTGTGACATGACGAAAGCAAGGATTCCAGTGGTGCCTAACTGAACCACATGGAACCAAGGAGCCACTGTGACACAGTGGAGGTTTTTCAGACCAAGGAGAACATTGTGACATGATGGAAGATGACTGAACTCACAGGTAAAGCCACATGGATGTAAGGAGGCATTGTGACATGACGAAAGCAAGGATTCCGTTGTGGCCTAACAGAATCACATAGAACCAAGGAGCCACTGTGGACTAAGGAGACCATTGCGACATGATGGAAGATGATTGAACCAACAGGTAAGGCCACATGGAGCCAAGGAGTCGTTTTGACATGAAGAATGCAAAGACTCATTTGTCACACAACAGAACCACATGGCGCATGGAACCAAAGGGGACACAGTGACATGGAGGAAAATGATTGAACGCAGAGGTACAGCCGCATGGAGCTAAGGAGCCAATGTGACACAGTGGAGCTTTCTCAGACCAAGGAGTTATAGTGACAAGATGGAAGATGATTAAACCAACAGGTAATGCCACATGGAACGGAGGAGCCATGGTGACACTGTAGAGCTTTTTCAATGCAAGGAGTCTATTATGACATGATGGCAGATGATTGAACTCCGAGGTAAGGCCACATGGAGCCAAGGAGGCATTGTGACATGAAGAAAGCAAGGATTCCATTGTGACATGAGAGAACTGCATGGAACCAAGGAGTCACTGTGACACAGTGGAGGTTTTTCAGACCAAGGAGACCATTGTGACATGGTGGAAGATGATTGAACCTACAGGTAAGGCCACATGGAATCAAGGAGCCATGCTGAAACTCTGGAGCTTTTTGAAACCAAGGAGATTATGGTGACGTTATGGAAGATGGTTGAATCCAGATGTAAAGGCCACATGGAGACAAGGAGGTATTGTGACATTAAGAAAGTAAGGATTCCCTTGTGGCCTAACAGAACCACATGGAACCTAGGAGCCACTGTGACACAGTGGAGGTTTTTCAGACCAAGGAGACCATTGTGACATGATGGAAGATGATCAAACTCACAGATAAGGCCATATGGTGCCCAGAAGCCATTGTGACACGACGAAAGCTAGGTTTCCCTTGTGACATGAGAGAACCGCATAGAACTAAAGGGCCACTGTGACACAGTGGTGCTTTTTGAAACCAAGGAGACCATTGTGACATGGTGGAAGATGATTGAACCTACAGCTAAGGCCACATGGAATCATGGAGCCATGGTGACACTCTGGAACTTTCTCAAAGCAAGGAGATTATTGTGCAATGATGGAAGATGACTGAACCCAGAGGTAAGGCCGCATGGAGCCAAGGAGCCATTTTGAAAAGAAGAAAGCAAGGTTTCCATTGTGACATGACGGAACCGCATGGAACCAAGGAGCCACTGTGAAACAGTGGAGGTTTTCAGACCAATGAGACCATTGTGACATGATGGAAGATGATTGAACTCACTGGTAAGGCCACATGGAGCCAAGGAGTCCTTTTGACACGAAGAAGGCAAGGACTTCACAGTGGCATGACATAACCACATGGCACATGGAACCCAGGGGCCACTGTGACACAGTGGAGCTTTTTCAGACCTAGGAGTCCATTGTGACATGGTGGAAGATGATCAAACTCACAGGTAAGGCCACAGGGAGCCAAGGAGTCGTTTGACACGAAGAAATGCAAGGACTCCATTCTGACACGACAGAACCGCATGGCGCATGGAACCAAGGGGCCACTGTGACACAGTGGAGCTTTTTCCGGCCAAGGGGACCATTGTGACATGATGGAATATGATCAAACTCACAGGTAAGGCCATATGGTGCCCAGGAGCCATTGTGACACGAAAAAAGTGCGATTTCCATTTTGACATTAGAGAACTGCATGGAATCAAGGGCCATTGTGACACAGTGGAACTTTTGGAAACCAAGGAGACCATTGTGACATGGTGGAAGATGATTGAACCAACAGGTAAGGCCATATGGAATCAAGGAGCCATGGTGAAACTCTGGAGCTTTCTCAAACCAAGGAGATTATTGTGACATGATGGAAGATGATTGAACTCACAGGTAAGGCCATATGGAGCCAAGTAGGCATTGTGACATGAAGAAAGCAAGGATTTCAGTGGTTCTTAACAGAACCACATGGGGCCAAGTATCCATTGTGACACAGGGGAGCTTTTTCAGACCAGGGACATATTGTGACATGATGGAAGATGATTGAACCAACAGGTAAGGCCGCATGGAGCCAAGGAGCCATTGTGATATGAAGAAAGGAAGGTTTCCCTTGTGACACAACAGAACCGCATGGAACTAAGGGGCCACTGCTTCGACACAAGCTGGCAGCAATTTCCAGAGTTTTTTACCATACACACACACGCACGCACAAACACACACAATTCTCCCTCCCCTCCTGCCCTGCAAATACGATGAGGGGATGCAGCACCACTGCTGCAGCTGAGCCTGTGCAACTGCACTGCAGGAAGTGAGGGCCCCTCCGGGCCCAACCCTCCTCGGTGTTCATCTCAGCACTTCTCCCCACCTGGCCCATCTCCTCCTTTAGCTTTCTATCTCCCTAGTTCACATTTAGTATTAAATAATGTCTGTGCTATTGACTCTGGCATAGGGTCTTTCTTGCCCCTTAATTCAT
This sequence comes from Anomalospiza imberbis, assembly GCF_031753505.1. Lineage (NCBI taxonomy): Eukaryota > Metazoa > Chordata > Aves > Passeriformes > Viduidae > Anomalospiza > Anomalospiza imberbis. The sequence goes on along the minus strand of NW_027099491.1, from coordinate 170,881 downwards.
GCAGAGGCTTCTCTTAATCATCAAATCTTTACTCCATCATTATCCACACTGGAGTTAGGAAAAGCTGCACATTGATACCTTCATTGAGATCCAAGGGACACTAGTGCTTCAGCCTCCCAAATTCTCTTCACATCTTTTTTGACATGGTAGTCTTCAGCACATGAGTGCTGTCATTGTAGAACTCAGAAATTTGTGTCTTTCTTGAACCTAAAGGGTGCAGGGGAAATGGAGCCGACATTTGGAGACAGGCAGGAAGTAGAATGGGATGTCAAAGCCAGCACCCAGGAAGAAGAGTGGCCACCAGGTGCTGGCTGGAGGTAACTGAGCTACTGCACAGTCCTCTGCTTCTTGCTCATCACAGGACTGGTCAAGCCAGAAGCCCAAGGCCGTTTCTACAACAATAACAAAACAATTCATTAATCTCTGACTCGGATCAGGTTTTGCTCCCGTTCTAAAAAAGCAGGATTTGTGAACTGGCAAAGGTTGAAAGCACATGTTTTTTATATAAAAATAGCTGTCAAACATGGAAGATCTCCAGGTAAATATCGGCTCTATTGCATTCCTAGTTTCTCATCTTAGCACACAGCAAGTCCTTCTCCAAGTCTACTGCTGAAAGGCTTTGGGAGGTAGACACTCCCTTCAGCAGCTCCAGCAAAGCCTCCCCCAAAGGGGAGGTCCAGTAAGTTTTATCTAGATCCCAATTTCTGCTTGCACACACCAGGAAAAGACTCAGCTTTTGCTGTCAAACACCCACATGATTTACTGAAGAGGCACCTGGCTGTTTTAGAGTCTCATGTGTTAAAAATGAGATTAGTGCTTCACTATTAGAACCCAGGAGTACAGGGTGTGATGGTTGGTTGTGAATGCTCATCAAGATTAACAAAGACAGCAGTCACACGTCAAGAAACTCTTGTGCTTCTAGGTACAGTTGTCTTAAATCCAGCAAGAGTACAGGGTGTGATGGTTGATTGTGAATTCTCATCAGGATGAACAAAGACAGCAGCCACATGTCAAGAAACTCTTGTGCTTTTAGGTGCAGTTGTCTTAAATGCAGCAGGCTACCTGCTGTGCAGACTCAAAAGCTGTTGGCTAACAAGCCCTTAAATTTGTACAAGAGAGTTTCACAAGAGGTCACCAACAAGCCCTCACTGTTGCTCAGTGCCCTTCAATCATCTTTCAGCTCCTCCCAAGGACCTTCTCAAAGCTGCTGACTCACAAGCCACAACACATAGCCACAAGCTCCCCACACCCCCAGCAAACTTCCCAACTGAGGATGGAGTAGAACAGGACAGCCGTGTGTGCCCTGGCAGAGTGAGGGAGGAGAGAAATAGAGGCAGAGGAAGGAATGAGGGAATATCACCATTCTGCAGATCCTATGTTGGTGCAGCCACGTGGATAGTGCAGAGCTGGAGTCAGCAATGAGAGTGACAGAGAGACAGGGACAAGAGAGCGAGAGGGCCCCATCTGCCCTGCCCTGATGCAGCCTCTTATGGACAGGAGATTTTTCCTGCAGAGCCAGCCCTTTGAGGCCTTCTCCAGGGAATGGGTTGAGGGTGGGGACTGAGCTCAAGTCTTCAGGCAGAGCAGAAATTTGGCTCAGGACAGTGCTGCTCCACCCCTGCAGGATCCTCTCATCACAGCCTTCCTGTCACAGCACTCAGAAAGTCTGAGGCAAAACACACTTAGACCTGGTCCTGCACATTCACACCACAGCTTTTATACCACCAGCAAGTCTGCTGAAACTTAATACAGAGTACAGAATGTTAAAAATGCACAAAATACCTGAGCAGGTCTTGCTGGCGCATCTCTCTCAGAAGGCCCAGGAGATGTCGCTTGGCTGCTGCTGGTGGGGTTCTGAGATGGAGCTGTTTTTCTGTAAGGATGGTCCGATACTTCAAGTTACAAGGCCGAAATATCAACTGCCATAGTCCTTTCCTTGCAGACCTTCAGTGCCAGGACTCAAGGAAGCAGCATGAGGCTGAGTTGAGGGAGCTTTAGGCAGGATATCAGGAAAACATTTGTGCCCCAGAGGGTGCTTGAGCACTGCAACAGGCTCCCCAGGCCAGTGGCCACTGCAGCAAGGCTTCAGGAAGTGTTTGGACAGCACTCTTGGGCACCTGGTGTGATTCTTGTGGTGTCCTGTGCAGGGCCAGGGTCCTGGCAGGTCCCTGCTATCTCAGCATATTCTAAGAACCTAGGCTTCATTTCCCAGGGCTTTCTTCTGAAAAGGCTCTTTTCCTTCCCCAAAAGACTGAACTTACCTAGAAAGTATTAACTTCAAATTCGCTTGATCGATTTTACTGTAGCCAGGCCAATCAGTCTGAAGGGCTTGAAACAGATGTTCCTTCAGACTGAAGGAATTATCCTTTGCATTCAGGTCGGCAACCTACAGGCAGACATTTCAGAGAACAAATGTTCTTTACACCTCTATGCAAACTACAGAAATCTAAATGGGCTACTTCAGTTGGGATGGCAAAACATGGCTCTCATTATATTGTGAATGTCTTCAGGGTGAAAAAATCCCTGCCACTGCCCTGGGCAAACACAGCAACAAACTTCACAGGTTCAGGGAATCAGTTCCTTACAGCCACTGTAGGATCAACTGAAAGTGTATCCATGTTGAATTTGAGTCCTTTGACTAGTTTCCAAAATGCTTTTCCCTAGCTAAAGAGGAAATATTCCTATTTGATATATTAATGCTTGCATTATTCAGCACAAGCCTATGTGGATGGGGAATATTTAGAAAGGAAGGAAGGATCTACTGCATCTTTCAATGGGTGTGCATTGTATGAAAGCCTATGAGAAGGAAATCCCAGTGGAACTTAACTCAAAGGAGTATTGGAAAAGTCTCTAATTTAAACAGGTGAGGAAGCAGTAAAATGATGAACAGCAGAATAGCATGATGGAAGAGGTGCTGGCACAAGCTCCACGATCTCACCTCCTGAAGGATTTTGCCAAGGGAATCCTTGTCCTTTTGCCTGACTCCATCTCTCTGCAGCCGAGCAAGTAACTCTGGCTCCTTGTAATCCCTCAGAGCAAGTAAATGAATCACCCTGTCCCTGTAGGGTCGGCCGTAAACAGCAGCGCAACCGCTCCAGTCAATGTCTGCAAGTCTCACAGGCATCATCCTCTTCTTCTCAGGCACAGGACCTGAATTGCTTTGCTGGGCTCCTCTGACCTCTGCTTTTCCTCCTAAAGTGAGGGAAAACCAGAAACAAATAGTTCAAATTGGAGGTTTGGAGAAGGCAAGGAAGTTGATTCAAAAGGATGTACCAAGACTTTTGAGCCTCTATTTGTTTGGCATTTACAGATCTCCAAGAATCCAAACAGTAAAGCATTAAAAAGAAACCATCATTAAAAGCTGGTAAAGGAGTGATACTGGATGGGAAGTTTTTATGAACAATTATTTTTATGCATGATGCTTTTATATGATTTTGTAAGCTCAGTTTGTAAGCTCAAGCATTGATCTATGTCTAGAATGACATGGACAGTGGGATTAAGTGCACCCTCAGCAAGTTTGCCAAACCCAGAGGCATGGGATGCCATCCGGAAGGACCAGGAAGTGGGGCCCTTGCAACCTCATCAGATTCAACAAGGCCTAGTGCAAAGTGCTGCATCTTTGGGGTTGGGGCATTCCCTGGCACCAAGACAGGCTTGGGGATGAAGGTGGGGAGGACTTGGAGGTGCCGGTGGAGGGGAGGTTAGATATGTCTAAAAAAACCATACAGATATCCAGTAAAAAATGAAATGGAAGCATATCTAAAAGTGGTCCATCACTTTAATACCCTTTGCACTTGGACCGTGTGACTCCTTTTCTGCTTGGGTCCTGCACTCTGCTCATCTCTTTGGCTTTGCTCATGGCAAGCGAATTCCAAAGGATGGAGTTTTTTCACTCTGTCTAACTCTGTTTTCTCACCTTTGGAGTTGGGAGTCTTCCCCTTCACCCTGACAGGCACTGGGATTCCCGAGGGAGTCTGAATTTTATCTTTCTCTTGTAGCTCATGGGTGGAGGTGGAAATGGAGCTGACACTTGGAGACAGGTTCAAAGGTGAGCAGGATGTGGAAGGCAGGTCCAAGGAAGAAGGAGAGCGGCCACCAGCTGCTGGCTGGATATGACTGGGCTCTTGGTCAATCCTCTGCTTCTTGGTCATCACAGGACTGATAAAGGCAGAAGCCAGAGGCTGTTTCTGCAAAGATGATCCCAATCAGTTTTGCTCTGAAAAAGCAGCATTTCTGACCTGGCAATGGTTGAACACACACCTTTCTTACCTAAAACGGCCTGTCATACAAGGAGGTGCTGCAGCTAAATATGTTTGCTATTCCATTCCTACTTTCTCACCTGAGTATTCAGCGAGTCCTCCTCCAACTCTGTAGCTAAATGGTTTTGGGAGAAAGACATTCCCTTCAGCACCTCTATCAAAGGCTTCCCAAAAATGAGGAGCTCAGGTTGGCTTTATCTTGCTCCCTATTTCTGCTTAGACACACCAGGAACACACTCAACTCTTGCTGTCACACACCCACACGATTTACTAAAGCAGCCCCAAGAAGCCGCCGGTGCGGTGCTGATCACAGCGTTTCCAGTGCAGAGATGATAACAACAGAGAGAAGCCCCAGTCTGGCTGCAGGTCTCACTCCTGCTGTTCTCCAGAGGAAACCCTGGGTCACAGCCTCTTCCCTACCAAGCACACGCTGCTCCCACCCGTGCACATCGGCAGCTCAGAGAAGGACTGCCAGACACGGCTCTGTGCCAGCCTGCTGACAGAAATGCTGTGGGCATGGAGGTAGGACATAAGAGGATGCTGGTCACTGCAGCATTTCCTGCTCGGGCTGGGAAAAGTGCTAGGGAAAACCAGAGCTGTGTCTTCCCTCCTGTTTAAAGAGAATTCTTTTAAGGCATAGAAAATATACCTTTCATGCAGTGTTTTCCAAGATTCTTTCAAACCTTTTTCCTTGCCCTCTTGTACTGGCCATCTCTTGATTTTAAGCCTGACAAGTCCAAGGTATTCCCTGATGATTCAGAGTCCCCTGCTCACACGTGGGATAGCCTGAATCAAAATGGGAGCCTAAATGCTGCTTAGGACAGAAAAACAAGATTCCTACAAATGCCTCAGTACTGGAATTTGTCCTTATGCTAGTCTTCCCTAAGATTTCTCTTCAAACAGTAGCACTGGCATTACCGTGCATGATTTAGGTACTAGAGCTGCCATGTCATCAAGAACCCTGCACAGACACAGCTAGGTAACAAAAACATGTCCACATCTTGTCCTTAGCAGAGTTTCCTACGCACCATAAGAAACAAGTCATGTGTGCAAGCTTGTTGCAGGCTTTGACATTGTAAGCATCTTGAAAAGTATACAGGAATCCCATTAGAAGTACACACTTTGGGTTTATATGATATAAAGACAACACTACTGCTTCATATCACAGCTTGGACACCAAGAGCAAGTGGGATAAAACATCATCTAGGGTACAGAATGTTTAAAAATTCACAAAATACCTGAGCCGTTCTCAGTGGAGTATTTCTTTCAGAAGGTCCCAGAGACGGTGACTGGCTGGTGCTGGTGGCATTTGGAGATGGAGCTGTTTTTCTGTAAGGATGGTCCAACATTTTGGGTTACAAGGCAAAAATATCAGCAGTCATCGCTCTTTCCTCACAGCGAAAACAGGCCTTCATTTCCCAGAGGGTTTTTTTGAAATGGCTGTTGTCCTGACTGAACTTACTGAAAAAGGGTCACCTCCAATGTCTTTCTATCTCTTTCACCGTAGCCAGGCCAATCAACCTGAATATCTTTGAAGAAATGTTGCTACAGACTGAAAGAATTCTCATTTGCATCCAGGCTGGCTACCTATGGGCAGACATTTAAAACGTCAATATTCATTACACCTAAAGGCAGACTACAGATGTAAAACTGGTAGTGCAAAGCTAAAGCAAAGCTGAAAAGAAAATCATGCACCAGTTTTCCAGGACTTTTGTTTGATGTGAAGAACAAAGCAGCTGTCATGTAAGAGGCAACAAGATTAAACGGGTGTGGTCCATTTGGGCTGTAGAATTTTGGATGTAAGTAAATGCCACAGTGCTGCAAGCATGGAGGAAATGGACGCTATGAAAACCTCTCCCTGCACCAGGGATCCAGGTTTTTTGGTCTTTAACGCAGCTTTGAGAATCAAGGTACACTATGCCAGAACTCTCAGTCTTCACCATTTGAAATACATGGAGAGGCCAGGTTTTTCCTTTCTGTCTTCCTTTTCTTTTGAGTAGGACCTGGAGAACATCATCTCCATGAGCAAGTCCATATTTTTCCACCCTCAGGAGGACACCTGCTGCCCTCTTGTTTCACCCAGCTACATTGCCATGGCAGAGCACAGCCTGGACCTGTAACGGGGCATGTTTTCATCATCCCATGAAGCACCACAGGATGCTGGCATTTGTCTCTGCAAACAGAACTGCTTTTCTTTCTCAAGTGTCTGCTCAGAGGAAACTACAGCTTCCTATGGAACTCTTACAGGAGATAACCTACCTAGAGCTACACTTCAACAGCTTAAAAGTAACAAAGATACCCAGAATCAGGAATTCACTTCTTAAAAGCAGAACTAAGGCGGTGTGGGAAGAGAAGGAAGGCTGTGAGTATAAGAGCTCAGCAAGTTCTCCCTACTGGTTTTTCATGTATAGCAAAAAATAACACCACCTCCCCATGAAGTTAAGAAAAATGTGAATAACCATTTTCAGGATGTAGTGCTGTTCACAAAGCCCTTTCAGAATGCAAACCAGTATCTTGAGGCAGTTCACACTGCAAACAAGAAACTACTCCTTCAAAATCTCCTTAAACATTAACAAGAAGAAACAGAAAGGAGAATTTCCTTTCATCTCTTGCCCTCTAAGGAGCTGAGCTTTGAAATCTTACCATCACTTTTTTTCCTAGCTAAAAAGGAAATATTGCTACTTGATACGTTAATGCTTGCATAATTCAGCAACAGCCTACACTGATGGGGACTATTGAACAAGGAAGGAAACAGCCACTGCATCCTTCAGTCAGTGTGAATCGGATGAATGGCTGTAATAAAGAAATACCAGTGGCACTCAAAGGACAACTGGAAAATTATGAGAAATAATAGATGCCAAGGAAGTTGAAGACTCAATCCACACAAGAGCAAAGAAACTCTGTGCTCAAAGTTGGGCCACCACCTTTCTCATGTAGGATTTGCCTGGAACACCCTTCCCTGGAAGGCAACCCCCACAGACCCCAGTAGAAGCAAATACAATTGAGAGGCCACCAAGTCCGTTCAAATGAAATACTGCCCTGTGCAGCTACCAAAATTCTCTCCTCTGAAACTTGTCCCAGGGTATTTTAAGGACCTCAGCTAAGTGTTTCACCCACTTGAGAGTTTCACCCTGTGAAGTTACTTCATCAAGCAGTTTAACAGTGCAAGGAAAAGAGGGAGGGTTCAAATAAGGCATGAGAAGCAACAACATTACAAAGAATTTATCACTGCCAGCTATTCTAGAAAAACAATAACAAGTTTTGAGGATGTCTTTCTTTTTGTAACATGGACTTGCAGTTGCGTGGAAACTGGGTAAAATTGATGGGAAAATGTAAACAAGGTGCATTTCCTGAGCCTCTCATTAGATTCTAATTGAAACCTGAAGTAAGACCGCTAAGAGTTAGCATTGCAGGCAGCAGCTCCAGGATCTCACCTCCTGAAGGATCTTTCCAAGGGATTCCTTGTCCTTTTCCACAACTCCCTCTCTCTCTAAGCAGGCAAGTAACTTTGACTTCTTGTAATTCTTCAGAGCCAATAAATGAATCACCCTGTCTCTGATGGGTCGTTGAGAAACAGTACTGAAAGGTCTCCGGAAGAATTTTGCAGGGTTCGTGGGCATCGTTCTCTTTTTCTCGGGCACAAAATCTGGAGAACTGTGTGGGGCTCTCCTGAGCTCTGGTATTTTCACTTCAGTAAAGAAAAAACAGAAAACAAATTGTCAAATGGGGAGTGGGAGGAAGCAAGGTAGTTGACGCAAAAGGATGTACCAAGACTGTTGAAACTCTATTTGTTCAGAATTTATAGATCAGTACGAATCCAGACAGTAAAGCATTAGGAAGGAACAGTCATTAAAAATGCCATGTAAAGGAGTGATACTGGAGGGGAGGTATTTATGAAAAACTCTTTATATGCATGGTGGTTTTCATTTGATTTCTCCTGTTTGTAAGCTCAAGCACTGAGCTATGTCAAGAATGATATGGACAGTGGGATTAAATGCACCTTTGGCAAGTTTGACAACACCAGAGGCCTGGGATGCCATCCAGAGGGACATGGAGAACCTTGGCAAGTAGGGCCCTGGGAACCTCATCAGATTCAACAAGGCCAAGTGCAAAGTGCTGCATCTTTGGGGTTGGGACATGGCCTGTCCCTGCTGGGCAGGGATGCTGCGCTGGGATGGGGCGGCTGGGATGAAGGTGGGGAGGACTTGGGGGTGCTGGTGGATGAGAGGCTGGGCATGAGCTGGCAACGTGTGCTGGCAGCCCAGAAAGGCAACCGTGTCCTGGGCTGCATCAGGTGAAGCGTGGCCAGCAGGTCAAGGGAGGGGATATGACGCAGCAGGCACTGTTTTGAAACCAGGAACTCCTGCTTAGTGGCTGATGGAGACTTCATGCGTCTTGGTGAGAAATCCGGGAGCTTTGTCCCTGCCATCACACACACGAAGACTGACCTTTCTTTACACGCTCCTTCAGTCTTTCAATGTAGGTCAAATTTTTAATGCCTTTCTACACTTCCTGTTCCTTGGACCATGCCTCTCTGCTATTTGTCTGCAAACCTAATTGCACAAACATCACACACTTCAATTATTGAGAACACTGTAAACATGCCAGTTGTCGAGTGAAGACACTACTAATGTTTGAGAAGTTCAATCCAATGTGGATAGAGAAACTTCCCACAGCATTCAAACAAAACACCTCCTAAAACCATACCCCTGAATGACTTCTAAAGAAAATTACCTGAAACCATAACCAAGCATTAAGATGAAAATTAGGTAAGAGTTCTTCACCCAGAGGGTGATCAGGCACTGGGACAGGCTCCCCACAAGGCTGCTCATGGTACCAAGTCCACCAGAGCTCAGAAAACATTTGGACAAGTTCCACAGGCACCTGGTGGGATTCTTGGGGACACAGCTGCACTTGCATATCCTTGTGGATCCCTTCCAACTCTGATTCTGATTCTCTGATTCTGTGACAAAGCCCAGTCCCTAACTGGTACTGCATGGAGCAGGTTGCAAAGGCACCCTGTACCCTACCAGCAACCAGACCTGTCTCACCTGAGTTTCTCTGTGCCAGCCTAAAGCCAAAGCGGCACCAAGTTCCACAATTGTCTCACTACTGCCAGTCCTCACACCCCAGTTACTGAATGTTAAATATTCCCTTAGGATCTGTGTAGACCACCACCAAGAATCACACAAATCATCATCCACATGTGAAACAGAACGTCCCCAGGGAGAAATCTGAAGTTTAGCTTTGTCTCTCCGGAAAGCCACCATGATGCTAGTTTAAAATGCTCTGCACGAGGCTAAGGCAGAGCAAGAGCTGCACTTGCAGTGGCAGGGAAGTCCCTGCAGGCAGGTGACTGCAGCCACAGCCAGGTGAGAGCCTGCTTTTCTCAGGGCAGCTGGCTGTACCTGGCTCAGCTCACTGCTGCAGGCAGCACCACTGAGTGCCTGTACGGGGAATGTGCACCTCGAGTCTGCCTGGAGCCAGGCTCCTTGGGGAAACAGCACTGAGAGCAGATTAATAACAAATGACATCGCCCAAGCACGTTGTGCTTTGTGGGAAATGATGGAATCCGTGGGGAAGATGACATCAGTATCTTCCTTTCCATTTCCTTGAAAAGAACCCAACACAGTGTTGTGGCAACACTCGTTTACCAACGACCAAGACAAAAAATTAAATCAAGCAAAGTTTCCTATGCTGACCTTGTGAAATTCTCTACGCAACTTCCTCAGGTCATTTTCTTTCAATTCCCAATTAAATTTAAAGGATAACGACAGTGCCTAGATACTCCAAAACCAAAAGCTTAGCTACCAAGGCAGTAAATTTAGGTGCATGGAGTGTTCCAAACCTTGACCTCAGTGCTCCAAATTGCATCCCATCAAGCAGTATGGGAACAAGGAAGGACTGGCAGGCTTTCTCAGGGGAAAACAAACCAGTGGCTACATGCAGTGACAAGAGACTGCAAGGTTGACCTGAGGGCATACCACCTCCAGCCAAGATCTCTGAACACAAGATATCCCCTGTCCCGAGAATATGCTGCAAAAATGAATTACCAAGTTGAAAGTCTTACAGATATTGAGCAAAATGTGAAAGGCAACCATACCTCCAAGTGGGTTATACAATTGGACATTCTGCGCACTTCCATTGTGCAATGCCTCGCTAGCATTTGGCTAAAAGGAAAAAGATATTTTCTGTAAAAACTTCAGCCTACTCTCCATCACTGCTGATTAACTAGGCCCTTCACTTTAAACAAGAGCTGTATTTGAGAAGGCTTGCTGTCACATCACTAAAAAGGGCTGCTTTGACACAGTTCTCCCTCTGCAAGCAGCCGGCTACAAAACTGCCCTGAGAGAGCAGCCCTCCCTTAGCCTCTAATGCAGCCAAGCGTTCAAGTAGCAAGTCATCCTTTCCCAATTGCTGGAATTTATAGGCACAGGTTTCCCTTGAAATCAAGTGCCTGAGTACAACTGAACTGGCCAGTGTTCAGCTAACAATCCAGGTGAGAGTGGCTGACAAAAATGTAAGAATTTTGGACACGACCTGATGCTGGGATTTATTTGGTACTAAGGAAGCAAATCCTGGAGTCAGCTCCAAGAAGAATTTCACCTGCATAAGGTGAATTTCGACTCTCAACAGGCATGAGAGCCCTTTCTCTTGTCCTCAGGTCTAGATGCAATTCTTTGCAGGTGTGAAATGGAAGCAGTTTATCCTAGGTTAATCAGATATTACAAAATTTGGGTTGCTTGGCTGATCTCATCATTTAGTACAGAATGTATTGCATTCCACTGGAGGTTAAAATGTTCATCAGCCTACATTTTTTAATGAAAACAACTACTGCCATCCAACTGCTTCATTCCGTAGGAAAAACTGCCTTAGAAAAAATCTGAAAAGCTATGATAAATGGACTGAAAGATGTGCACTAATTACCATGTGAAGGGAGACATCAATACCGAAGATAGAATATTACTTAATTGAAGAAATGATGTAATTTAGAACCAATGAAGATTCATGGCTTTGGCTGCTAAAAATGCTAAAATTTCTTTGTTTGGAAAAGCTTTGAAAATGGTGTGCATGTAGCTGGAGCTCTCCACTATGCATCACACCTGAGAATAAAGAAATGGCTACTCCTAATAGCAAAAAATACTGTTAGAGCGTTTCCTTTCTCCTGACGTGTTCGGTGAGTGCAGGGCAAACACAGAACAATGAGAAATCAATGCATTTTGACCAAGAGCCATGCCCAGAGCATGAATTTCCTGAGTGTCCCAGCATGGAGAACATCTGATTTTCACTGGCATCTCCTCAATGGCATCCCTGAGAACCACTTCCATCAGAGAACTTCCCACTTCCACTGGCACCTCCTCCGTGTCATCCCTGTGAGTCGTTTCCACCGGGGCAGCTGCCTCAAAGGGGCCCTTGGAGCACCAGTGGGGCCCCAGCCCTGCCCGACAGGTCCCGCGGGGTCAGCAGCACCTGACACCAACACCACGGCCAAGCCCCCACCCGCTGGCAACCCGCAGAGCCCGACAGCTGCCCCTCACCTGTTGGTCCTGGGACCCCTGGGTCACCCTGACGGGCATCGCAGTGCTGTTGGGGGCCCTGCGGGACGCAGTGCGGGTTGGGGCCCTGCAGAACGCTCTGGATCGTGCCCAGGCCCACAGCTCCGCCATCCCGCTCTGCCTCAGGTGCTCTGGCTCCCACACAGCCACTGATCCTGCTGAAAAATCTGCAAAATGCAAAATATTTGTTAGGAAAATGTGTTCTTTGATGTTTCTCCTTTGTGGCTTTCAAGGCTCATCAACAAGGAGGGAGATTATTCCCATGAAGCAAGAAGTAGCCAACAAGCTCTAAGTGATGGCCAGGCCTTTGAAAGGCAGGTTGCTTCTTGGCTGAATTGCCTTGTGGAGGTGTAGGGCTTGACAGGCTTCAGTTTCCTCAGACACAGGGGAGGTTAGCAAGGCTTGGGAAGAAGGATGTACCACTGATGGTGGACACAAAGAATGGAGAATTTATGGGCACAGGGACATTTGGCAGAATCCCTAAGGAAAGGAACAAACTGATAAAGCCAATGCAGAAACTGTGCTGAATCACCTCCTGCGAGGTAAAAGTCCATTCCAGCAGGGGCAGACCACGGCTATCCACTCAAGGAGCCTCTCACTAAGAAGAAGGGAGAGTCTGAGCATGCGGACTATTGAGCATGAGAAGTGAGAGGATCATTGCCCAACAGCAGACAGAATACTAATTATGAAGACAACTAGGGAACTTGCAGTCAGTGAACACTAATTTCTTTCTTTGCTAAAATGTAGAAATACAAAGACACTCTGGTTCTTGTGGTGCTGGCTTTGTGAATTTGTCCCTGAGCCCCCCCCCTTTCTGCACAGAACTGTAAATAATTACCTCCACTCAGTGTGGGGATCGGCCTCTTGAACAGCATGTGCTAGAACCAACCAAGCTGGAACAACACTCGCTATCGCTCTGACACCTCCACTCTCGACGCAGCCGCCGAAGGATCTGACCGGTCCTGCTGTGTGCTGGTGACAATGGCCACGTGTCCTTGGAAACGGGGAGTTCCATGTTCCAGGCTGGGTGGGATGTCACTGAGGAGCGGGACGCAACACAGTCGGGGCACAGGGAATTCACAATGGGCACACGTGGGGAATGCCCTGCCTTGTCCCATGACTGACTCAGCTCATTTCCCAGTGCAGAAAGGGGTGCTCTGGCCACACCAGTTGCTGCAGTAGCTTTGCAGACCAGGGCTAATGCAGTGTTTCTGCACAAAAGTGCTGCACTTGGCCCTCTCTGAGGCAAAGGAGCAGCTTAACACCCCTAACCAGGGCAGCAAGGTGCAGCCCCCCCGCCCCAGCACTGGGTGATCCTGTCGTGGGCCAGTCAGTCTGTGAGGCTTCCAGCACATACATGGTCACTCAAATATTATCTCTTTGACAAAACCCCCCAGCCTTTCCTCATCCCAGTCTCCTAAAAGGAAACAAGCCAGCAGCAAGCCCAGGCCCCCATGTGCTGTGCAGGAGGAGCTGACGTGGAAAGGCCCACGCTGGCCCTGAGCACAATTACAGGCTGATAATTGTGCTGACTGCAGCTGGCCGTTGGAGTTACTGACACATGCAGATAAACATTTCATACTCAGTTTATGATGGTTTCATTGTCTTTTTCCCCCTACTCAAGATTATTCCTGATTTAAGCCAGCTGGCACCAAAAATAAGAGTTGTCCAGTCATTACAGGGAGAGGGAATAAGAGCATGCAGTTGAGAATGTGTTGAATATTACCATCCAAAGCACATTTTCAATGACATCTTGTATTTGTTTTCAAGACCATGTTTATACCTACCCATGTCTGATTTCCTGGCTGTCCCACTCACAAGGACAGTGCAGTTTGGGGAAAGAAAGGGAGGAAGCAATTTGTCAAACACCAGAGCCCACACCTGTGTCCCTTTTTGGGAATGACTGGAGGGTGTTGATTATGGATCCCCCGTTAGGAACTGTTGGAAAAGCCTGTGTAGGAATCATTAAAGGAATCCATGGAGGTGTTACACTGGACTCCAGAATGTCCAACAGCCTTTCTATATCTTTTAAAGGTTATTGGTGACAACCCCTGCTCTGCAGTTAACAGATTTGACTGACCCCTTTGCACTGCTCATACGTGAGTGCCTTTGCCTTGCACAGGAACTCCATATTTAGCTCCAAGAATGAAGGAATGAAGGAAGTAACCCTGTGGCATTTTGAGCCTATTTCTCAAAAAACGTCTAAACAATGTACTAGAGGGATGGCCAATGCACCTCAGAGCAGGAGCCACCATGGTCCTTACTGAGAAAATGTACTTGAAAATAAATGGGGAAAAAAGTAACAGTTTATGTGCCACACATGGTTTTGTCTGGTGTAGAGCAAAAAGGAGGTCACTGGTTATCCCTGAGCAGAATCTGAAAGTAACAGGTGGTACTCCTGGAACAAAAGACCTTAAGACCCAGGCCCCTCAAAAACTTTCTTTGTCCTTGCTGCCTAGAGTGTGCCTAGAGTGACATGTGGGTCACCTTCCTGCCAGTTCAGTATGTGCAGGGCAGAGGGGGGAATGTCAATAAACGATCGGTTGTCCCAAATTCCCTTTTGCTGGGGCAGATGCCATGGGGGTCTCTCACCCAGAGAAAGAGCCAGGACCCGCAGGGCAGATCCTGTGTCCTGGATTCGGCCAGGACAGGGGTAATTTCTGCAGCAGCCAGGAGGAGCACGGCCAGGACCTTGGGGTAACTGGCTATCACCTGCCACGTGGCAGGGGGAAATGGAAGGGATTTGTTCTTTTCTTTCTTTTCTTTCTTTTCTTTCTTTTCTTTCTTTTCTTTCTTTTCTTTCTTTTCTTTCTTTTCTTTCTTTTCTTTCTTTTCTTTCTTTTCTTTCTTTTCTTTCTTTTCTTTCTTTTCTTTCTTTTTTTTCCTTTTTTTTTTTTAACAAAGTCCTTTCCCATTCTTCCTATTAGAAACCATTAACATTTTGTAATAGCCTTTCCTTGCAACCATAACCATTCCAGTATTCTGCATTTCCTTACTTTTTAAAAGTTACTTTCTCCAAACAGAATCTTTGCAAGCTCACTTTGAACCCAAAACTGGTGGTACACCTCCTGCTCCAGCTCCTGTTCCTGCGGGTAAGTCTGCTTTTCAAGCAATTGCAGTCACTGGGATGTGGGTCCCCAGCCAGCGTCTCCCTTCATGCTGCATGGCTTCTGTAGGCAAACAACACTTAAATATAAACATCAGGCGTAGGAATGTGCCCCCTGTTGACGGAGTAAACAAGTTACCCCTTGTCTCCTTAAAAAGATAAAAAGCCCAGAAGGTTTTCTCCTCAGTTTGGTTAAAAGACACCTCATAGGACCTTGGGGACTTCACCTCAAACTTAAGGATAGCTAATTGGACAGGAGCCAAAAAGTCCCACCTAAGCAATTCCCTAGAAAAAGAAGAGAACAAAAGAGTTCATCGCTTTTGTGAAGTGTTTTAGCAGGAGCAAGAACCTCTTGCCCTGGCTCGGGTTTTCTCGGTAAAGAGCTTTTTTATTTTGCCTTTTATTAAAACTTTTGGTTTCCAACACTGTCACAGGAGCCATCCTGCTTCTTTATGCCACCTGAGGTAGCTGAGCTACCAAGGGTATAATGCTTATCTCTGAGAGCTTAGGAGACCTGGCTTGAAGAGAAAAAGCATTAATAAGGGAACATTAAAACTAGCGCTAAGAAAAACGTTTTCTGAGACTTTTTTCAGAAGAGAAAGGAGATGGTGAAAGCTAGCACAGGGCTTAAAATTACTACAGTAATGTTTTTTTTTTTTTTCTATTAGTACCTATTTCCTTGGATATATTTAGTTTTAGGTTGGGTTTGGAACCTTGGTTGGTTGAATTCTTTTTGTTTTGGAGAGTGATGGTAGTGGATGGGTGCATGTTTGGTTTATGGCTGTTTTTTGGTTGTTCTTTATTTTACTATTTCATAGATCTTTCTTTGTTAGTTTTTTTTTTTTTTTTTTTAACGAAAGATTTTTCCTTCCTTTATGTTATAAACCAATATTTGTAACAGCTTTTCCTTGCAACTACAACCATTTCAGTGTTGTGCAGTTCCTTGTTTCTTAAAATGAAAACATTTTTTAGATTGAAAAATACTTTCTCAGGATAGAATCTTTTTGGGGTTGAATTGGACACCAAGTAGCCAGAGCACCTCCTGCACATGCTCGTGACAGTGATGGTAAGTCTCCTTTTCAAGCAATTGTGGTCACTTGGATGTGGTTCCAAGACAGCATCTCCCTCCATGCTGCACGGCTTCTGTTGGCAAATACAGCAGTACTTACATGTCAACAAAATGGAGCAATACAGAAGCAAACAGAAGCATTCTGAGCCATTTTTCAGAAGAGCAAGGGGATGGTGAAAGCTAACACAGGGATTAAAACACAGTGATTTCTATGCAACAGGGTTGATAAAGGACAGGCCCAAATTTGTAGAGAGCGCGGGACTCCAGGATGGTTTGGATGGATGAGAGATCTCTGAAGTCAGGTCTTAGAAGATGTGGTTTATTAAAAGGGATGAAAGGCCCTGCTTGGAGTTGCCAGGCGCAACTCATGGCAGGCCCAGGGAGAGAGGGAGAGGGAGAGAGAGGGAACAAGGGTTCCAGGTAAGGGTACCAGGGGAAGGTCCAAGAGAGCGTCCGGTCCCTCGGGCACACCTTATCAGGGGGCTTCAAGGTGGGCTGGAACAGGACTTGGGCCAATGGGGTCCCAGATACCTGATACTTCAGGGGAGGGTCACAGGTGTGGGATGAACCATACATTGGGGGTGAGACAGAGCATTCCATTTGACCTTTGGACCTATCTGCAGGTACAGGGCATTGTTTAATCAGAAGGGGGGATTGCTTTCAACCTGGCTATACTATTGCTTTCCAGTTATTCAGTAGTCAAGGCTTGTTATTTCAAGTCTAGTTCTCATCTCAATGTCTGGATTTTCCAAATCTTTTGCCAGGCAATCATATTTATAAGGTTATCCTATTTCATCTTCCCCAGCACAAATTAACAAGAGGGATATTTGTTAGAGCTACCATTACTCATCACACACTTTAAGCAACCCGTACCATCAAGGCCAAAGCTAATATGGCTCCGTGTTAAATATTCCTGATGGAGTACACATCCTTGCGTGAAGATGGAATTAGGATTTACAGCCAGTATTTATGCATATACAAGCATTGTGCAAGAACATTTCAGATTCCAAATGGAAACAAAATATTACCTGTACAGCAAAAACACTGCAATAACATGAGTACACTTCTCCCATCAGGTTCACAGGCAGCTTAACCAATTCTCTGCTTGCAAATAATCTCTTCTGGCATCTTTTGGGGCCCTAAACCAGGAATGTCACACCTAAAGACTGTGGGACCATGAAAATTCCTCCAGATACAAACCAGTCCCCAGGTGACACAAGTGACTACGGCAGCCTCCAATAATGTAGCGGGACGCAGGTTTGCTGAGTTCTCTTTGTCATCGTGGGTTTGTAATTCAGACTCACAGAGGGGCTTGAGTTGGAAGGGACCTTAAAGACCCTCTAGATCCAGCCCCCTCTGCCATGGGCAGGGACGCCTTCCACTGGAGCAGGTGACTCAGAGCCCCTCCAAGCTGTGGCAAACACCCAAGGACCCCTTTTTCTCTGTTTTGCAAGGTCAGCTTTCCATGCTCACATTCACAGATGGCTCCAGTCTCACACAGAGCATTGCTGGCTGGTCACTCTTATCTCCACAGCCCATCAGAGATCCTATTTTGGATTGCTCTCACTGCTCCCAAGGCCCCAGGGAGCAGCCACTGCCTCTCCTCTGTCACCCGAGGACACAAGGAAAAACGTCTCACTCAGCTTTGGTCACAATGAAGAGACTAATTTATTTCTTCTGACTCCAATCATTTCTAGTTTTCAAAAGGTGCCAGTGGATTGGAGGGTGAACGTCCCACCTCTCCAACTACACTGGACAAACTACCAGTCTATCAAATTTCTCTGCCTCTATGAAGGAATGCAAAACAAGAGGTTGTTTACAGAAAGTTGCCTGAGAAAATTCTCTACAAGAATGTAAACTCAGAAGGCTTTAGAAAATCATGAGAAATCAAGGCAACACTCCTCCTTCTGCTTTCCCTTCCAGGATCAGTGATTTCCTGCCGCTTCCTCCATGTCTGACACAACTGAAGAGATAAGGGGCTGAGGATGCAGCTTCTGGCAGAGAGTTGATAACACTCAGCTGAGTATTTTATTCTCCTGCCACTGAGCTGTCAGGCTGCTTACACAAAAAAAAAAAATCCTCCTGGTGTGGAAAGGGGCTGGTGTGAGCAGCAGGAATTGTTGCTGGCTGGAACATTTCAAAGAGCTGGACAAAAGAAGCATTTTGTGGAAGGCCACCAGCTGCCCTCTGTCAGCAGCACAAGGTGGGAGGTCCCCCTTGAAGGCCATCCCTGCACAAGGACAGCCTGGCCTCCTCCAGTACCCAGAACACCTTTCAGGCTTTTGGGCTGGCCTCGTCCCTCACTCTGGGGAAGCAGGTTGCTGTTGGAACTCTCATAGCCACAGTTCCTGGCTGGATTGCCGTGTCTTACCACAGACAGCCCTGGAGACAACAGTACAGACAGGCTCCATCTGCAATAAAAGGGGACTTGGTTCCAGCTTTTCCCTTGGACCAGCGTGCAACAAGCACACCTGGGCCTCATTCAGGTCTGTGTGGGCTGGTAGTCAGCTTCTGCTGGGAATTTAAAGCTTTTACCCTACTTTCCACAATAAAGAATGGAGCAAACCCAGCTGCACCAAACCCCAAATTTCACTCTAGCAATCACAATTTTCATTTTCCTCTATTCAAGCCTTGAAGAAAACAAACTTTACTTGAGTGAGCTGGAGGCACAGTGTCCTCCAAGATCATTCTTGAGTAGGACAACATTCCAGGGGAAGCCTGGCAAAGCCAGAGTTTACTGATGCTCAGGAAGCTTTGCAAAAGCTTCCACCTGCAGAGCTCTTGCTCCCTCCTGAGCTCCTGGAGCCCTCAGTCACCCCAGGCACAGTTTGGACAGCAAGGGGATGGTTCCGTTTGGGACATGTGGGGACAGGAGGAGGGAAGACTTTGCAAACACTGTCACGAGGGCAGGGCTCTTTTCCTTTATGGTGCCAAGTGGTAGTACATAATCTTTGAGTTAATGTCAGGTGCTGAGGGGCACAAATTCTCAGTGAGAAGGACAGAGTGTCTCCACTTGCACAGCAAGGTAAGTGAAGGGGAAAGCGCAATCTATCTTTCATGGGAGGTGTTCAGTTTTTAACAAAATATTTTTTGCAGGAGACGTGCCTAGGCAGCGGTGACTGAGAGCATTTTATCAGACTCACAGAGCATCCCCACATCTGCTTTGCCACATTTGCTCTCTTTTTTTCATGGTGAATGATTTCTGCTGCCAGGGTGGCTCCTGCTCGGAGTTCTACTCCCAGTGGAGTCCCGGAGTCTCCTCAGCAGGCCTTTGCAGTGAGTTCTGAGCCAATGTGTGGCTCTGCTGCCATCCCAAATCTGCCCTTCCCTTGCCCAGCCTGAGTGCAAGTGGGGCATGTGCTGGGCATGGCTGGAGATTTTCATGGCCAAAATCCTCCTGCATTTACATCTGCTCCTGGCTTTGGGTGGCACAAATCACAAAACACCCACTGCAGTTGACAAATGGCATTTCCTGCAGATTGCTACAGCCGCACTGCTGATCGACAAACACACGAGAATCCATTTCATCCATTGGAAAATGTCATTTATTACAAATTGCTACACCCACTCTGACAATACAGAACTATACAAATCTCAATTTAGGTTAAAACCAGGAATTTATTAGATTATTACAACCAGTCTAGGTAAAAATATACAAATACCAACTTCAGTTAATAAAACTTCATTTATTGCCAACCTCTACAGCAACTCACTATACACAAAGATCAATTACGTGTTTAACAACTTAATTTATTACATATTTCTACAAGTGTAGAGCCCATATAGAAATACAAAACTATGCATTCCCTCCCCAAGTAACCTTGTACCAAGAACTCAACCAATAGAATTACAGAATTATAGATCTCCATACATGTTTACATAGAACTAAATACATATATACAGAAAAATGTATATAAATACATATATAAATATAAGAATCTACAGAAGGAAATATAAATTAAATATTACATATTTTATACAATACAAAGAGATATATAACACAAACCTATCTATGAATATTCAAATATCACCACCAAGTTAAATATCCATACAAATGCATCAGTACAAATATACAGCCATACATCTGGATACATAGGTAAAAATAATTGCACACACAAATGGATCAATATACATATAAAAATATAAAAATAGACGCATCTACTGAGACAAATAACAAAATACCTATTTAAAGAGCCATATACCTCTGGCTGCATCAACAGACATAGATAGCAACAGAACTGTAGACATAAGAAACAGAACTAAACACAGATATAACAACTGACATGTACACTAAGATACAAATATACACATAGAACATATATGTATATATACATAGCATACATCCATAAATACAACAGACATATAGAAATATTCCTATACAAATAGCAGCCTACATATGTACATATCTATATAAAAATCCCTGTCTAGGTGCAAGCCCATACATCTTTAAACAGAACAGCAAGCAGAGGGATCCCAGCTGCCCCATCTTCAAAGCCTCTCCCTCGGGCTCTTCCTCCCGTGCAGAGCAGCTCTCCTGGACAGGGACGGCAGATGGCACAGCTGGGAAGCAAAGGGAGCACTGAGTCAGTATGGGGACGTTTTCCTTGGCAGCAGCTGCACTTTCATCAGGGAAGGGAAGATCTCAGAGCCTCCCCAGGAGGATTAGAAAGAAAAAGCAGCCGAGCGGGCCAGGCTGTGGTGAGCGCAGCCGCGGCGGGACTGTCCCGCAGCCCCGGCAGCCCGGCACAGCCGGCACAGCTCCCGGGCCCTGCCGGCACAGCTGCCTTGCCCAAGGACAGCCCCTGTGCCGGCCGGGGCAGCTGCGCTGAGCAGCCCCAGCACGGGCAGGGCCCGCTGCTGCCCCGCCGGGCAGTGCCCACGGCCACAGCCCACGCCACCCTCAGCCCCACCCTGCCTCCCCGGCCCTGTGGCCTCACCCGGGCTCTCTCCAGCGTGGCAGCAGCAGGTCCCCGTTCCCTGCTCTTGCTGCTGGCCTTCAGCTTCTCCCTGCTGGCTCCCGTCAGTCTCCGGCTGTCCTCAAGGTCTTCACTGCAGCTGTGGCAAAAGCGGAGGCTCTGCAACTGGTTCCAAGGCCTGGCAGAGCTGCAGTCCCGGAGCCCTCTGTGCTCCCTGCCGGCCCCCTCCATCCCCTCAGCCCCGCCATGCTCTCGGAAAACCCCCAGCCCCCTTCAGTTTCTTCAGCCCCTCACAGTCCTCTCAGCCCCTCAGTCCCTTCTGACCCATCCCGTCCCCCTAGACCCGCCACCCCTCGGCCTGTGCCACTTCCCTGTCACCTCAGTGCCACCATCGCCCTCGGCTGCCCCACAGCCCTCAGCCCCAGCAGCACCTCAGGGTCACCGTCCCTTCAGCGTCACCGCCCCCTCAGCCCCCTCAGTCTCACCGTCCTTCAGCAGCTCCTCAGGGGACAGTGCCTGGGGCCACCGGCAGCTCCCACCGCTCCAGGGACACCCGGGGCTGGAACTGCTGCTCCGCCCGGCCCGGCCGCCAGCTCGGACCGGCCGCCAGCTCGGACCCAGCACAGGGAGAGGGGACACAGGGGGCATGGGGGAAAAGCAAGAGGTGAGGGAGGAAGCAGAGCGGGGGAAGAGGTTAAAAAGAGGCCTACACCTATACAGATACCAATCTAGGTAACTAAACCCCCATATATCAATATAAATAGGCCTATCTACAAATATAACTATAGATATGTAAATGTAACTATACACATGTATAAATGCAACTATGGGCATCTACAACTATAACTGCATATCTAAAAATATAAATATATACACCTAAAACTAAAAATAAATTAACTAGACAAATCTCTGTCTATATAGATAGATAAATATAACTACATAAACCTATAAATACAACTACGTATATCAATAAATACAGCAATACACATCTAGAAATATAACTAGAGACAGAGGAATTCTACCTGCCCAATGGTCACAGGTTCTCCCTCTGTCTCTTCCTGGTGCACAGGGCAGCCCTCCTGGACACGTTGATCACACGGGATCTGGGAAGCAAAGGGAACACTGAGACAATACTGGCCCTTGTGCAAGCGCCCCTTGAGCACCAACTGTCCTTCTATCAGGGACATTAAAAGATGGCCTGAAAGGCAGACTGTCACTTGGCAATTTGAAGCCTGCTCTATAAAGAACAGGGATCCTTCCAAGTTTTCAAAACGGAACTGTGTAAAGTATTTAAGTATTCTAATAAAGTCTCAGCACCCACAGTGCAAATGGCACCCACGAGAGCTTGAAACACAGACAGTCCCAGTGACAGAGAGACCACAGTCCTCACTGAAATGGCTGAAGGCTGCTGGGGGCTGAGGTATGAACCAGACTGGGACACCCAGCTTTGTGGCACAACTCCCACAAGGTCAGGTTTATTCCCTGCTCTCTTGCCACAGCAGAGGACTCAGTGCCCAAGCCTCTGGCGAAGCATGGAGGGCAGGGCTCGGGCAGGTTGTGCATGTGCCTTTGAACTAAAGGCACCAGGAAACACCAACCCTGCAGACAAGAACTCAACTCTTCTCGTCTCCCTTCCTGCCAGAGACAGGCTCAGAGCAGCCGTCTCGCACCTCTCTAAACCAACGGGGGGGGCTCTGTCCTTACCAGGCTCCTCGGGCTCTGGGGAACTGTTCTCGCAGCTCTCGGTGCCAGATGAAGTTTCCTCTGCTGCAGCCCGGTTCGCAGGCTCCCCTCCTGAAGACTCAGGGGCAACATTCATATTGCCCTTGAAAGAACAATAGAAAAAAAAGAAAACTAAAAATCATTCAGTATTTTGCTGGAATCACATCAAGGATACGGTTACTCTCCTTCTCCATGTAACAGCGTTCCAAAGCTTTCAGCCCAGCCTCTTCCATTCCCCTCCAATGGGTTACCTGAGCAGAGGGAGACCTTTCAGGCAGGGATCTCCTGATCTCCCGGATCATTTGCTCCACGGCAAAGCCAAGATCCACTGGTGGCAATTGCTCTTCACCAGGTGCATTCCAGGCTGAGCCGGAGGCCGTAGATGATGCACAACCTGCACTGCCAGGTGGAGCGCTGGGGGCTGAAGTGCCCGAGGTGGCTGCAAGAATCCAAAGACATTGGTCACACTCCACAACGTGGCTCTGGGACACTGATCTCTGTTGCTGCCTTGGATCAACCATCACAGGAAGCAGGCAGGAAAACCAGGCAGAGAATCTTTTGCCTTTCTAGGTGCCCCTTCTAAATAAGCTTGAGAATTTTGGGCCGAGAATGACAGAGCCTTGTGGAAAAATACTTCAAACAGTCACTTTTCATGACCTTTTGGGGAAAAGCAAGGCTACAACTCTTTTCCTACCTCGCGGGTCGTAGGCTGGGGGCTGCTGCTCCCTGTGGAGCTGCTGGAAGCTGCAGGGCTGGATCCTGAGCACCTCCCGGTCGATGGGAGGCAGCTGCCCCCCGTAGAGCTGCTGGAAGCGGCTGCGAGGCCCCTCCCGCCCGAGCGGCAGCAGCGGCTCCCCGTAGAAACCGAAGAAGCCGCAGGGCGGGATGCGCAGCAGCTCCCGCTCGGCGGGCGGCGGCCGCTCCCCATAGAGCTCCTGGAAGCGGCTCGGCCCCTCCCGCCGGGCCGGCACCGGCCGGTCCCTGTGCAGCAGGTGGAAGCCGCAGGGCGGGCGCCGGGCGAGCAGCGGCCGCTGCCCGGGGGGCGGCTGGAAGCGGCCAGGCCGGGGGCTGCGCAGCTCCCGCCCGTCCGGCAGCGTCCGCTCCCTGTGCAGCAGCAGGAAGCCGCTGGGCGGGCGCCCGGGCGGCAGCGGCGGCCGCTCCCTGGAGAGCGGCTTGAAGCGACTGCGCCCGTCCCGCCCGTGCGGCAGCGGCCGCGCCCCGGGGAGCTGCTGGGAGCCGCGGGGCGGGCGCCTGCGGCCCTCCCGCCCCGCCGCCGGCCGCTGCCTGTTGGCCGCGCTCCGGCGCCTGATGCGGAGCAGGAGGTCGGGGCGGTCGCGGCGAAAGCTGGGGTTGCTGTAGTGGAGCCAAGCCCCGGCATCGCCCGGCGCAGCTGAACCAACCCGGCCCGGCACCCTGCGGAAGCCGTAGCGGTAGAGCTGGCGCACGAAGCTGCGGAACTGCGTGGCCCTGAAGGTGTGCGGGGCCGGGCCCTGGGCGTCGCCCGGGCTGAGCAGCTCCCGCTCGAAGAGGGAGCGGTCGATGAGCAGCCCCCGGGCCCGGCTGTCCCAGCGCACGGAGCGGACGCGGGGGCTGTTCGCCAGGCGCCACAGCTTGGCGGGGAAGGCGCTGGCTCTGAGCCCGGCGGGCAGCGGCAGCTCCGCCATGGCGCCGCTCGCCGGCTGTCGCCACAACGGCCCCGGCGCAACGGCCGCGGCTGCGCCGGCGGCGCGCGGCCTGAGGGGGGCGCTGCGCTCGGGCCCGCGCGCGCCCAGCCGCACTGGGCGGGGCCGTTCCTGGGCTGTTCTTGTCAGGTGCAGTTCAAAGGCTGCAGGCGCATTGAGGAAGACATTCTACCTATTTGCATCTCCAACCTTTGAAAAGCCCTTGTGTATGAAAAGCTCTGCATCAGCACCAAAAGCTGATCGCAGTAAGACCCAGACAAATTAGCCTCAAGAGCTGCTCTTTGTTCCCTGCTCAGGGCTTGTTCTCTGATTTTGTGTGTCTGCTCCTTCCAGTGCAGGAACACGGGGAAGAGAAATTAGGGTGTAAAACAAAGAAGTGGGATCCACAGGCCTGCACCTTGGCAGGTATAATAGGTCTGGGATGTCCCCACATTCCTGACAAACTTGATGGGCAAGGCACTGAGGTCACTTTTGTTGCCTTCCCTTCCCCTGCCTCCCCCCTTCAGATAATCAGTTTTCTAGAAAGAGCTTTTTCTTTGTGTAGCATCTGGTACCTCACAACCTCCAACATGACTTGCTTAGAACACATGAGTATTGCTCCTATCATCAAAACACTAGGAAAGAAGTATTTCAGGCCAATTTTGTAAGTATTTCTATCAAGGCTTTTATGTTCTTATCTCTACACACGAGCCCAGAAACATATTATTAAAAAAAATTAAAATGTCTATCATATCTTAAACAAAAATGTTTTCCTTCAAAGCTCCAAACACCAAATCCTTCAACAAATCAGATCTCATCTAAAAGCACAAATATAAATGGAAAACTGTCAACCACCTAATAACTACTATTAAGCAAGTATTATTTCTGGTGGCTGTCTGAGGAGTTTCTCCCATGTCAAATGCAAAATACGGATTGCTCTGAATTAGTGCATCACCAACTGTGCCTTTTCCCAAAAGACTCAACTTACTGCTGCCCAACAAAGACATACTATTTTCTCCTTCAGCCACTGCTCCAGCCTGATCCCCTGGGGACAAGAGGTTGCTGTGGGTTTCTGTGGGAAGGGGAGTGGCACAGGCACATCAGTGCCTGCAGACTGTGGCAGAGGGGAGGATCTGCTGTGACAGCAGGTGCACCGGAGACTGGAGATGAGGTTTTTTCTTTCTTGTCTAAGACACTGAATTTAGAGAATGTTTTCATAAAGAATACTGTCACCGCTTTACTCTTTTTACCCCAATACTTACTAGTCCTGATAAAAGTTAATTATTTCCATACATTCTGTTTCTCGGTGGTTTAATTAAAAGCACAGAGAAACTCAGTTCTTTCAGAAATGAGCTTGAAATAAGCTGTTACTTTAGAACAAACCCAAAATTTTCATTGTTTCTAAGTGTTAAAATTATGTCCACCGACAGAAACTCAGTCACTTCCAAAGTGAGTTTGAAATAAGCTTTTGTTTTAAAACAAAACCAAGACTTTTTTCTTGCTAAGGAAGAACAGGAGTTTCCCAAACTCCTCTGTGGAACTAATACAAATTGTTTGAAGTATCCATTTCCTGCCAGGAGCAGAGGGATGCCAACCTGGGCAGAGTTCACACAAAGCTCATTTCAGTAGAAAGGTGATACAAGAGTGACTGGGGACGGACAGAGGGGCTTTGCAGCTCTGCTGGGGCTGCAAAGTTCAGGCTGCTGTTCACAGCTGTAAAAGGAACTCCTGCTGCTCTAGCCAAGGTGTTTGAAGATGCAGACAGTTTATTCATGAGCCAGGTCCTGGTGCGATGAAGAAGCATCTGTACCCCAAAATCTACCAGCAGCATTACCACATCATTCGTTAGCCAACTTGCTGCCAGAACCTGTAACCCCGGGAGCAATTTCCAGGGAAAGGGGAGCGGGTTCTACTCTCATTCCTTCTAACAGCTCTTACACCACGGCAGGAACTCTCAGCAGCCCAGGTTCCCCTTGGAAAGGCAGGATGCAGTGCTCCTTCTCACTTCTCAGGATTCCTCATCATTTACAAGGCTTTACTCATATATTCTGAATGTTTTCCCCAAGATAATGAATAGTGTAAGAGCCTGTGATGAACTCCTTTTACTTTGTATCTGGTATTTCCTGCAGGGAGGGGATGGAGGAAGGCAGGAGATTCCATGCTTCAGGGAAGGGACACCCATGAGACAAACCTCTGAGAGGTGCACCTTCCAGGCAAATTAATTTACTTAAACACTACATCCCAGGAAGAAATGTCACAAATCAACAAGTTCCCATTTTGATTTTAGGAACAGGCTTCAAACGCTCCAAGCACAGGGAGCACCGAGACTCTAAGCCACACCACATCCCTGCCAAAATTCCCAGCAGCCATGACAAAATGGCTGCAGAAATAATGCAGCATCCTGGCCCTCCTGCTGTGTCAGGAATAAGCTACTGGGGATAGAGCCAAAGGGACAAAAGTTGTTCTAGCTGAGCATATCTTGAAAGGAGAGCAAGGAAGAGATCAAGTGTCTCTACTGTAGAAGTTTAAAGCTTGTGAGAAATGTTTCCAAGAACTGGACAAAGGATGGGAGAGCAGACAGTACCAGAGGCAGGAGAACCAGAAAAATAAACCAAAGGACAGCTTTAAGAAGAATTTGTACATAACCAGGTCAATCTTTGTGGTAAAGCTGCAGCAAAGGAACCACTACAAGCCCTTTTCTGAGAAGGACAATGGCAGTAATGCTTCAGCCTAGGGGAAGGTGAGCACATCAACCAGGGCTTGTCAGTGGAATGCTGTTTTCTAAGGGTCTCCAAGATCTCTCCTTTCTCCTCTGGTGGATATTCAGACGTGTTTGTTTGGGGTAGGGTTTCCTAGTGCACCAGCCCTCGAGGGTTCTTGCCCTGACTCAGGAAGGTGCACAGGTACCTAAGGAATTGCTCCACTGAGTCTACAGATTAATTTCCTTGGTCTCTATTGGGCCTGTTAATTGGGAAACACTTCCCTCCCAGGAGCAGTGCCATTCCTTGATGGGACTCAATTAGTATCCAAAGCAGAGCCCTCAAATAAAGCTCTCACTAATCTCTGCTGCAGCTCAGCTTCCATCCCACCAAGGCAGCACTTCAGCTGCACGTTCCCGCCTTGGCAGTGTGAAAGCAAGGGATGGGAAACTTCCTCTCAGGCACAAAGAGCACACAAAACTGAGGGCATGACCAAGGGACAGGGCCAAGAAAGGAAGCAAGATCCAGAGTGTATTTCTTTGGAGACCCTGAAGGCTCCTCCCAGAAGACACTGCAGCTCAGGCAGCAGAAGCTGAGAGGGAGGGAAGGAGGCTGGCTCAGCACCAGCAGGGGCTCTGAGAGGGCCTCAGCCGATGTAGATCCTGTGGGAGTCGTTGGCCCCGAAGGCCGCGTTGCACTTGGGGCACTCGCGCTGCCGCGTGTTGTAGCGCGTCTTCACGCACTCGAAGCAGAAGACGTGGAAGCACCTGGTGAGCACCGCGTCTTTCTTGAGCATGTTGCAGCACGGGCACGTCAGGCAGGCCTGCAACACAGACACACACACACACACACACACACAGAGACAGACACACAGACACACACACAGACACACAGACACACAGACACACACAGACACACAGACACACACAGACACACACACAGACACACAGACACACACAGACACACAGACACACAGACACACACACAGACACACAGACACACACACAGACACACACACAGACACACAGACACAGACACACAGACACACACACAGACACACACACAGACACACACACACACACAGACACACAGACACACAGAGCTGTGAGGGGCCCTGCAGCCCAGCTGCTGTGCTCAGAGATGTCTCAACATGTCGGTACTTCCATTCCTCAGAAGGACAAGGTGGTTTCTCCAGTGCCAGAGTACAGATGAGAGATGTCAGACACTGAAAGTGTGCCTACACACCTTCTGACTAAAGTAAAAAGGGAAGCTGACGGACACAGACACTCACCTTGTAATCCTTGATTTCCTCCATCAGGATCTCATCACAGCTGGGAACCATGTCAGGCTTCTTTGTGGTCTCCAGCTTCTTGCGCAACCTAGAAATATCTTCCTGCAGAAAAACAGGAGAGCAAGCGAAGAAGCAATACATTGTCTGTCAGCTTCTTCAGGGACCAAAGAGAATGTGCACCTGGCTAAGTCATGCCAGCCATAGTTTCATCCCCTATAATCCAAGAGACAACATGATCACCTGATGCCACAAGTATTGTCAGTTATCAGGGGACAAAATCTGAAAGAGCCAAGACCCGATGAAGCCAAAGTCAAAGTGAAACTGGATACCAGGAGCAGTTCAGCTGAAACCCTCTGCAAGCTCAGTGTACAAGGAGAAGAACACTAAAGCAGACAGATCTTGAAGGATTGTGCATAGGGTATATACCTCAGCCCTTTTGAGGTTGAACATCTCCTTCTCTCTAGTTGCTCTGTTTTCCACAACCTCCTCCTGAAAATCATGTAACTTCTTCTGAGCCAGCTCTAGCTGGGCCTTCAGATCATCTGCAAGCTGGGTTGCATCCATGGCCTGAGAAAGAAAACCAGTATATAAGGACCAAGCACAGAAGAACAGCTCTGGTGGTCTCTAGTCCCTTGTTCTTACCTTATTATCAACAAGTTCTAATCATTTAGCGTCAAGATTCCTTTGGGCAGAGCCAAACCTTGGCACACTGCAAGGCACATCTCTTACAAAAACACCAATGATCATCCAATTCTCTTCTTAACCTATTTTCAGCCTTCCAGCTTCCGTGTCTTCTCTATTAAAGTGTTCAGAGGCAGTTCTATCGCTGTACTAGACAGAACTGCACGATGCCTATTTCTAACAATCTCTCTTCACCAGTTCTCTTCTGACTTTATAACCAAGTGCCCTTAATACCACAAGTTGTCCTATTAAACACAGGTCACTGCTGAATTCTCCCCAGCTCCTCTTCACAGGGATATTCCTGCTTTCCTTTCTGCCTGTTTTAATGTAATTTCTGCATTTCTACTAAAACTTAACAACAAAGGCAGCATCAGCTATAAACTTAGACTTATTTTACTGGTAACAAACCTACTTTACTCGTCTTAGGCATTTGTTGAAAGTGTTCACATTCCCCAGCTGTATTTCCTTTTGCTTATCCCATCTTTGCTACAAAAGCTTTGACCCCAGTTCATCTGGCTGCTGTCTCTCTCTTCACCACAGGTTACACAGAAAAACATATGACCTGCTTCTCCTTATCAAAGGAAAACATCAGTCTCCAGTACTTTAATCATAATTCTCTCCAGGACTCCTCAGCCTTCTGATAGACTCATCCAAAAGCAGGGAATACCAGGTTCTCTAATCCCAGTGAGAGCTCAGAGCCTTCCATGCCTCCCACAAGGCAGCAGCTCCACCTCACAACCCAAGAGGAAACGAAGGCATCGCTCACCTTGCGTTTGCTCATCTCCAGGGCCTGTGTTCGCAGACCCAGCTCCTTCTCTCCCGTTCCAGTGCTGCTCTGCAGTAAGTGTTCCTTCTCCTCCAGCTTACGTACAACCTGCAGCTGGGCATCCACCTTGGGAAGGGAGACAGAGGGAACAGAAGGAATTAATGTATGCTCTGTGGGTCTTCAGAGCTGTCATTCGAGCTGCAGGCTAAAACTACCCCTGCTTCCCCATCACCAGGGAGCACACATTCAGCTTGCCTTTTTCTCCCCTGAACAGCTGTGCCTGTATCCAAAGAGCTGTACCCAGATTCTATGGTCAACACTTTAAAGCTCAGCAGTCAAATATTTGCAACAAAGATTTTTTTAATTTTTGGACAGCGGCTTAAAGACTTGCTGCAAGGCAGCGAACAGTTCCACAGTGGTTCCAAGGACGACAGGATACAGAGTCATAGAATGGCCTGGATTGGAAGGGACCTTAAAGATCATCTAGTCCCAGCCTCCCTGGGATAACTTCCTCTAGGGCATGTGTTGTAGATGTCGGTGAACCCAATGGGAAGAATGATGATGTCTGACTTAGTTCAGAAGGCTGAATGATTTCTTTATTATAATTATGCTATGATACATTAATATACTATATAAAAGAGGATACTAAAAACTACATGCTACTCTCTCTAACCATCATATCTAACTCCCTCACAACTCGTGACCCTGTTCTCCAGAGTCCAGACACAGGTGGATCCGATTGGCCATCAGGCCCAAACAATCCACCGTGATCCAACCAGGCATTCGCTCTAGGTAAACAATTCTCCAAACACATCCCTAAAGAGAAAAACAATGAACAGAAATAGAAATTGTTTTCTCTTTCACTTCTCTCTGTGCACCTTTATAAAAATCCTGAGAGAGAGAGAAATGTGCTTGCCCCATTTTGGGGTCTCTGCTGAGGTGTGCAGGGATCCCTCACGAGGCACACTGGGATATTTCTGGCCTCTCCTAAGGTGTGCAGGGATCCCTCATGAGCTGTGCGTCAGGGTAAATGTGAGGGGTTTTTTACTCTTCTCAGCACAGCAAAGGGACACTTGGCCAAGGTTTTGCAAGGCTGGGAGAAAGCCTCTTGCAAACCCTTGGGCCCCGAAGGCTGCGGGCACAGCGGGCGGGCAGAGCCCGTCCCCTGGGGCCAGGCCGGGCTGCTCAGGCCGGGCCGGGCCAGGCGAGGGCCCCGGCAGGGAAGGGCCGCGGCCCCGGGCTCTGATGAGGCTGCTGAGCTCCGCCCTGGCCCTGAGCTGCAGCCCAAGACATTTACAGCCAGGGCCGTGCCCTGGGGCACAGGAGGCACCGGGGCTGCAGCTGAAGCCGCGCCCTCTCGCACTGAAGGGGGCTGGCTCTGTTCCTTGGGAGGATGCAGAGCCTTGTGCCTCGGCCTGATGGTGCAAAAATCCCCCCACCATCCCTCTGTTTGCAAAAAGAAAGGCTTAGTGCTCATTAATAGGAAAAGCTGTATGGGTGGCCTGCAGCTCATTTTCTTTTTTTGCCTGGGCCCCAGTCAATGTCAGCAGGCAAAAGAAAGGATTTGCTGAGGAATGATCTTGGATCAAGCCAAACATCTACAGGCAGGGCAGTCCATTGGTATAGATGGGGGCACACTCTGGGGGTGCAGCTAAGGCCATGAGGTCACAGCAGGCTCTGGGGTCACAGCAGGCTGAGGTCACAGCAGGCTCTGGGGTCACAGCAGGCTGAGGTCACAGCAGGCTCTGAGGTCCCAGAGGTGCCAGAGCCCCGTGCTTGCACAGAACCCCTTTCAGGTTTTTTTTGTTGTTGTTGACTCCCTGGGAGCACTTGTAGTTCTCCACCCCTGCTATTTTTAAATTCATCCAATTGCTTTTTCAGGGGACACTGGTTAACCCAGTGCCCAAGGTTCTTACAAAGCAGGCATGGCTTTGTGGGGTCAACCATTGCTGGTCCTCGCTGCTGCCCAGTGTGCCGCTGTGCTGATGGAACGGGCGCTGGGCTGGCAACGGCGACTCTCTGTGGTGGTCTTGGCAGCAGCTTTGGTCTGGTGTCCTGAGCCACACTCCTCAGAGGCACTTTCCTGTTACAAACTAGAAGCATATCTTTTAGTGTGGGGGGGTTCTAAAGGTAAGCTTAAAATCACAGCTCAACACTGTTCATTCGCATTTGCAAATGCCATTTCCTCTAAAATTTCTTCCCTTGCATTTTCTTTCCTAACTTGGATTTCAATAGCTCTAATTAACCTTTCCACCAATTTCAAAAAAGGCTCTGATGGTAGCTGTGTGATCTTACTATATGGCTCGAGAGGGCCGTCAGGTTGAAGGGCAAAGAAGGCTTTTTCAGCTGCATCTCTGACTCTCTCAAGGACTACCACAGGGATTACTGCAGCTTGGACTGGGGCCAGAGACCACTGGCCCTCACCAGAGAGATGCTCGATGGTAATTGGCACACCACTGGCATCCTTTGCTGTGTTTGGATCAGCATGCAAGTCTGGGAGGGCCTCTTTCAGCAGTTGTTTCCATGCCACTTCCCATAGTTTGAATTCTGTAGAGGTCATGAGGCACGAAAAAAGCTGTTTTAAATCATGTGGGACGAGTACAGTCCTCCCCAGTTCGGCCTTTAAAAGGCCACGGAAGCACGGGCTCTGTGGGCCATACTGTTGGTGTGTTTTGCAAATCTCTCTTATTATTTGCTGTGCAAAAGCTTTCCAATTAGCAGCTGTGGCTCCTCCCCCTTGCCCTGCATGCTGATATGTGACAGGGGCGAGTGAGAAATCAGGACCCTGCGTTGGCTCTGCAGTTCCCTGCTGCTTTTCCCTTGAACGGGAAGCACTGGGGTCACTGGGGTCAACTCTGCCTATCCCAATGTCCCAGCTCTGGCTGTCCCAATATCCTGGCTCTGGCTATCCCAGTGTCCCAGCTCTGGCTGTCCCAATATCCCAGCTCTGGCTGTCCCAATGTCCCGGCTCTGGCTATGCCAATATCCCAGCTCTGGCTGTCCCAATATCCCGGCTCTGGCTATCTCAATATCCCGGCTCTGGCTATCCCAATATCCCGGCTCTGGCTATCCCAATGTCCTGGCTGGCAGAGCTGGGAAGGAGGTTCAGAGGCTCAGAGCCAAGGAAAGGGGGTGCAGGGAGTGGGAGAGCTGGGATGGGGTGTCCAGGGAATCCTGTGTCCAGGAAAGGCGGTGCCAGGGCTCCTGATTGTGAGGAAAGGAGGGGCTGGGGGCTGGGAAAGGTAGGAATGGGGGCCCAGGGGTCCCAGGTCAGGGAAAAGGGTGGGGCTGGGGGCTGGGAGAGGCGGGGGGCCAGGAACAGGTTGGGTTTGTGCCGGGTAAGGGGGTGCAGGGGGGTCTGAGTGCCGGGCAAAGGGGTAAAAGGGTGTGTCAGTTCTCAGGAATGGGGGTGCAGGGGGGTCTCAGGGTCACAGAAATGGGGGGCAGGGACATGGAGAGGTAGAAGGGAGTTCCAGGGGGTCCTTGAGCCCAGGAAAGGGGAGTCCAGGGTTTCCCAAAAAGGGGGAACCAGGTACTCCTTAACCCCCATGCAGCATTAAGAAGCAGCATTCTTTATTCAGCCGGGTGCATGGGGGATAGCTCCTCCCAAAGCCAATTTATCATCTGGTAACATGAGTTCACAGAGTGGGCTATGACATCACAGAGGGGGTTATGTGAGGTCATTGAGAAGATATGGCATCATAGATTGCCTCTGTGACATCACAGAGCCAGCTGTGACATCATGGGACAGAGGTCTGAAATCACAGAGCAGACTATGACATCAATGAGTTTGCTGTGACATCAGAGACCAGCTGTGTGACATTAGAGAATGGGCTGTGACATCTCAGAGCAGTCTGTGGCATCACAGAGGGGCTGTGTGACATCCCAGGAGGGCTGTGTGAGGTCACTGGGTTGGTCACTCTGCCTCAGCTCCCCCTCACAGTTTCTCCCAACAAGTTCAATGCTGTTCATGCCCAGCGGGGTCCCTGTCCCCCGGTATCCTCCCGGTCCACCTGGAGCCACAGCCCCCACCAAAGGATGTTCCACAGGATCCACCCCAGAGCCTGACACGGGGAAAAGGGGCCAGGGCTGTGTGACCAGGACATCAAGGACGTGGATTATCCAGGTCCCTGTGGCCTGGGTTGGGTTCCCCAGGGCAGGAAAGATGTCTGGCAGCTGGAGCAGGGTTAGGGAAGGGCCTCCAAGGTGGGGCTGGAGCCCTTGGGCTGTGAGCAGAGGCTGAGGGAGCTGGGCTTATCCAGCCTGGAGCAGGGAAGGCTGAGGGGCTCCTCATCCCAGCCTGGCAGTGCCAGCGAGGAGGGGATGGAGAACACAGAGCCAGGCTCTTCACCGGGGGCCTGGTGGGAGACAGAAGCCAAAAGCAGCCTGACCTCCCTTCTCCATCCACCACTGACAGCTTTGCAAATCAGGAATTGTTTGAGCTGTTTTGCCTCCACTCCAGGACGAGCATCCTGGTACAAGAACTTAATTGTGTTTATATCTATCACAGAACCACGTTTGTCTAAAATTAGTTTTACTA
Source organism: Anomalospiza imberbis (assembly GCF_031753505.1). Lineage (NCBI taxonomy): Eukaryota > Metazoa > Chordata > Aves > Passeriformes > Viduidae > Anomalospiza > Anomalospiza imberbis. Next base: position 136,615 of record NW_027099491.1, on the reverse strand, counting down.
TGCAAGTCACTTGTGGATGGTGGACTCATCAGACACTGCTGGGACGTTGCACATTGCTCAGGGAAGAGTGTGATTGTTATTAAATTGTGTCCTGTTCAACCATGGTCTGTTGGCCATGAAGAGAAACTTTCTGTGCCTCTGACTCTCACCAGTTCCTGACCCCCAAAGGACACAAACCTGATGAGTTGTGGTTCCCAGTCCAGTGGTGGCACTTGGACCTCCCTCCATCCCCAGAGCAGAGCTCCCTTGTCCCAGAAAGTCCCTGGCAATGCAGGGATGAAGGAAACAGGACAGGCTGTGGGGATCAGGGGCAGGGCAGAGCCAGAGAGAAGAATGACTTTTTCATTTGATGGAGCTGTGCCTTCCCTTGGCTTTGCTGGCTGACAAGAAATGAACATCCCCCTGTGTCTGGAGCAGCTCCTTCTCCAAGGAAAGCAGGGGGGAGTTGGAGCCAAGGAGCTGAAACCTGCAGGTGCAGCCTGGGCTGGAGGGAGCTCAGATTTACACAAGGCTGCTCTGAGTGCCAGGGCTTGGATGGGGGAGATGGTGGGGTGGGGGTAGGGACAGAGTCTGACTGATTGTCAGGTCTTGATTTTCATATGTATTCCAACTGCATGAAGAGGTACTTGGATTCAGTGTCAATTGGAGACTGAACTTATCAATGAATTAACAGAAAAAAAAACCCAACAGGACCTAAAAAACCTTTTCTCACTGTCTTTTTAAATCTAGTGTATTCACTTGGAATAGACTTCTGAAATTGGGCTAATTAACCACAAAACATTTTAATGCTTACATTATTCCCAGAGGCTTGGCTTGTTAATCTGTTCTGAATGTTAATGAGCTCTGGGACACTGAATTCCTGAACTGAAGAGCTGAAGGCTGAAGAAGCCTCTGGAGCAGTAAAATTCTGCAGCAGCCTCCAAGTTGCTGAGGATGTCAGCAGCCCCCACTGAGCCATCCCTGCCAGAGACCGTGGGGGAATGGGCAGACAAGGAGAGCGTCCCTGGGGCTGGGGCAGCAGAACTCAGAGGCACCAGCGGCTCCAGCTAGGAAATGGAGTGTGGAATGTGGCTGTGAAAACCCTGCCTGGGCTGTGCCAAGCAGCACACACAAGCCCTGACCCCCATCCCCCAAACAACTCTCTCAAGGAGACATTTAGGAGGAATTACAATTGTTTGTGTCCTCTGAGTTGGATGCACTGGAGAAATACCAACAAGAGATTCTCATGAGCTCAAACCAACAAAACAGCCTCTATTGGGAACTTTAGAAGATCAGAGAAACTTTGGCAAAAGGTCTTATACAACATTTAATCAACAATAAACACTTCTCAAAGCATTAACTTGGCCCATTCAACTTCACAAGCTCCAATCCTGTTCAATTTTAAGTTAATCAAAATTCACAAGAAGACACAGAAATAGAGAAAAATAAGAATTAGAGAAGCACACACAGAGCTACCAACTCCTGGATTCCAGTGGTTCTCAAAAAAAATAGAAATTCCAAGGGGAGGTAGGGTCAAGATGTGTGCTTGCCTTGTGCCCAGCCTTAAGTACCCCTTGGTGTTCCTGGGCCCTTCCCCCAGGTGGGACTTGGGGTCATTTGGTCACTCAGGAGCTGGGCTGGGGGCTCCAGAGGTGGCTGTGGAGCATTGCCTGTGCTGTGCCAGGGACTGGCAGACACTGCTGGGCTGGGATAGAGGCTCTGGGGGGATTGGGGTTCCAGGGCAGGGCAGGGCTGGGGTTCCAGGGCAGGGCAAGGCTGGACCTGCCCCTTCCTCCCCACACATGAAATGTTTCCAGCCAACAATCTCCTCCAGTCTGTCACAACAGGCAGTGTAGGAGGTGAAATCCAATTCTGGCCATGGGCACCTGGATGAGAAGGACAGTTCTTTTCCATAGGAAGGAAAGCCCCAGGTCTTGGCTCATTTCTGGTTTGATTGCCTGGATTCTGTTTGGTTTTGTTGTTGCTTTGTTTCCTTTTCTGTACCTGAAGTGTCCAGTCAGGAGCAGAGTGACTCTTGCCAAGGAACTTTGTGGTGCTGTCACTTAATATTAAATCTGGCTTTTGCTGATCCCTTGCTGGGGATTTTTTCAGTGCTCTCAAGCCCTCGTTGGGAACAGGGTGAAGGAGCCCTGGCCCAGGCTCTGGCCCTGGGGGACACGGGGACGCTGCCGGTGGGTTCCTGTCCCCCTGTCCCACCCCCTAAAGTCCCAGCCCCCATCCCCGTGTCAGGCTCTGGGGTCGATCTTGTGGAACATCCTCTGGGGAAGGCTGCGGCGCTGGGGGCGGGGGGACCCGGGGGGACAGGGGACCCCGCAGTGCACGAGCAGCTTTGGACTTCTCTGGGGGAACTGGGAGGGGGGGCTGGGGTGGAGTGACCTCACACAGCCCCTGTGGTGTCACACACCCCTGTGATGTCACACAGCTGCCCGGTGATGTCACAACCCACTCTCTGTTGTCACAGAGCCACCCTCTATGATGGCAGGATCTGCTCTATTGCCTTATACCCTTCTCTATGATGTCACAGCCTGCCCTGTGATGTTACAACCCCCTCAGTGATGCCACAAAACCCTCCCTGTGATGTCATACTGCCACTCTGTAATGTCACAGCACACACTTTGACCTCACTGCCTGCTCTATGATGTCATACAGCCATGCCATGATGTCACAGCCTGCTCTGTGATGTCACACAGTCCCCTCTGTCATGCCATAGCTGCTTGATGACCTCACACTCTGTGATGTCATAGCCCAGTCTGTGACCTCTCACAACCCACTCTGTGCAGTCCTCACAGCCCCTCTCTGACATCACAGCTGCTCTGTGCCTCCGTGACACAGCCGCAGAGGTGCTGCTGTGACACAGCCCCCTCTGGGACACCCCACAGCCCCTGCCAGTGCTGAGCCCCCTGTGAGCTCTGTCTGTGCCCTGCTCGTGTCCCTGGGGTGCCCTGGCAGGGCCCCAGCCCTGCTGGGCTGTGCACAGGAGCTGCTCCTGGCCAGAGCTGTCTCTCTGCAGCGCTGCCCTTGCCAGGAGCTGCCTCTGGGCCAGGAGCCCAGCCCAGCTCAGCAGCACAGACACAGCACCAGGACTTTAATGACCTCTGGGGCTTTGGTGCTGTTTGCATCAGACCCAGTCCCTCAGAGTGTGCTCAAAGAGCTTCTCAAGAACTCAAAAAGTCAGATTCAAAGTCCAAACTTTCTTTAACTGTTAATGGGTTCCACTCAAGGACACAATTCATATCAAAGTGTCCCCAGGCCCCAGGCAGAGCAGAGAACTGGAGGCACTGATGACAGGTGGGGACAAACAAGGCAAAGGTGCCTCTGGCGCTGAGCAAACCTGGATGTGTTTCAGGAATGCAAAGGGCCAAGCTGAGCCCCAGCCCCTGGCAAGGCAGATCCTGTCCCTCCCTCCTTGCTCAGGGCTCTTCCCGGGATGGGCACTGCCATGTGGGGATGTGCCATGCCAAGGGCAGGACCATGGAGCGGCCCCTGCCAGGCTGCTGAGCAGGGACAAGGAGGCCATGAGGCCCCAGGGCTGCAAGGGTCACTTGTCCCCTCGTGGCCTCAGGCCCAGGGCCAGCAGCCATGGCCAAAGGGCTGCACAGGTTGGCTCTGTCAGGGCCTTGCAGCTGCTGCACATCCCTGTGCCCTCTGCAGCCAGGCTGTCCTGCGGTGTCCCTGCCCTGGCCTCTGTCCCTGCAGGCTGTCGTTATCCCCCGGCTGCCCCCACCTCGCTGGCCCCTTCCTTTGCTGACAGCTCTGCCTCCTGCCTGCCCCTGCCTGGCCACACAAAGCCTTGGCCTTGAGACCCAAAGGGTTCATTCCATTTTTACCGTGCCTGTGAACTTCCAGCACAGGAACAAGGCATGCAGGGGCTGCTTTCCCAGCAAGGATGGCTGGAAGAGAAGAAGAACACATCTGGCTCAAGGGTGCAGTGATAGAGAAAACAAGGACTGAATCTGGGAACTCGGGGTGGGATTTATGGAAATGGGTAAATTGTAATTGGCATTTAGCGACTGTATATGAACAACACACTGGTAGAATTACATGTCCACGTCAGGTTAGGATTTATCCCTCACTGGGCCTCAGGCCTCAATAAATGATCCCTCTTAAATAGCAAATTAGTGTTAAGGAACCTCATTCTGACATTTTGTGTTTCAGAAACACGTGGCTTTTGCTCCTCTCTTCTACCTGAGAGCTTCCTGGGCAGGGGCAATTCTTCCAATTGCATCGGCATGGCTATGGCTCGAAAGGGCAGCGAGCAGATGGATTCAGCTTCTCCTGGCAGCCCCTGAGATGCCAGTTGTCATTTGTGTGCGCCGAGGATTCCGCTTCAGACTCAGAACTTGCGCAGCTGCTCCTCGGGCGCTGCTCGCACGCAGGCACAGCGGTGCTGCAGCAGCTGTCCCACACACAGGGAGGGTTCTGGAGCCTCCCCAGGGCCACCAAGGAGCGGAGGAGGGAATGTGCCCGGCATCTGCTGCAGGACCGTGGGGCTGCAGGGCATCCTTGGGTCTCTTGGATGGGGGAGGGAGCGGGGCAAACGGAATCCAGATGAGACAGGGATCAGACAGCCCCACGCCAGGCAGCGTTTTCTCCTCTGAGAGCTCCTCCGAGCTGAGCGAGCTGGTGAAGCCTGCGGAGCAAATGAGACCCGGGAGTGAGGGAAAGGCTGGCTGGGAAGGAGTCAGATAAACCCGTGTGGGCATTTCCCTTTCCAAGGGGCTCCTGGGCAGACAAAGGGGACAAGAAGGAGGCCCCACCTCATGACATTCCCTTTTTTCCTTCAGGAGCTCTATTGCAGTCACTGCATACAAGAGTTGACTTGATCCCCTTGATGCCAGGGAGCGCCAAGAGCTTGAACCTCGCTGGAGTCCAGCCCTGCCTGCCTATCACTGAGCAGAGGAAAAAGATGAAGAAACTGCGCAGGGCTTGAGCCAAATTGGCATTTTGCCACTTGTTATTTCCTCCCAGCTTTTGCAGCAGGGCGACAACCCCATGGCTGCAAACCACTCCCTTTTGCAAGGCAGACGTGGACCTCACTGGTAGCTCAGGGCTCTTGAAGGGGCTGCTGCAGTTGGCAACAGGAGCTGTTGTTGAACTTTTAACATTGCTTAACCCCCCCTGCCAAATGCCATCAAGTGGCTGAGGAAGGACACAAAAAGATTAGCCTGGAGGAAGGGAGGCCAAAACCTTGGAAAAGGATGAAAGAAATGCTGTGATCGTGACATGACAAAAAAAAAAAACAATTTATTTTTGACAGCAAATGAGCACCCGCCGCCCTCCAGCCCTCCCAGACTGGCAGGCCGAGCGGAGCCGTTTCCATGGCATGAGGTGCTGGCAGCCTGCGGAGAGAAACCAGAGAGCCACGGTCAGTCACAGAAGGCTCCTGTCCCCCTGTCCCACCATGGCCTGGGCCTGGGCCAGGCTGCTGGCTGTGCTCAGAGCCCAAACCTCCCGAGCCATTCTCTGTTCGGAGAGAAGGGCAGCGTGGCAGGCCACGTTCCACCTCCTCCGCTTAAGCACAGCAGCCTCCTCAGCAGCTGTAAGGGCAGGATGCCCGTGTGCCCGCTGCCCTCTGCCCGAAGCCCTTCTGCCAGCCCAGCTGTGGAGCCGGGTGCCCACCTCTGGAGATCTGCTGCCAGGAGAGGAGCCGATCCCGCACGAGGTCCTCGTCCTTCTTGAAGGGGATGTCCCCGCAGACCGTGGCCCCTGGGGTAGCGCTGGCACTGGAGGTGCTCCACGGACGGTGCAGGCACTTCCCCGTCCGGTCCGGGCACCAGGTGTAATCTTCCTGGGAAAACAAAGAACAATTGCATGAAATCAATTCTAAACAAGACCTGGAAACAAGAAGAAGCTACAAAGCCTGTCACCGTTTCACGGGCCTGAGGAGGGTCTGACCACTCCATGTGAGAATTAAACCTGTCCATGGGTGGGGAAAAACCCCACCTTTCCCGCCCGTAAACACACTCCTTCCTCAAGGGCCTGCAAAGCAGACCAGCTGGGGCACGGCTTTGGAACCCGTCCCCCTCTGCTGCCCCCATCCACATGGATGGATGCTTTGTCAGGCTGGCTGCCCCCGCCCCAGCCCGTGCCAGGCTGGCTGGCAGAAGCTGTTAGCAAGGCCAGGAGCCGGCTCCCCTTCCACAACACCCGTCCCCTGCCCCACCAAAAAGCAGCTTGGCGGCCAGGGGAAAAATTAATATTCCCCAGGGCTGCCGAGCGGGGAACCTACGGCGCGTGGCCAGCCCGAGCCCTGCCATGCCTGGAAGCACGAGCATCCCCCCGCCCCTGCGCCAGCTGGGGACTCATCTTGATTTCATGGGGGCGCAGAGCGTGTCCTCCAGGAAGGGGCCGCAGCCAAAGCCACTCAGCTTTGCCCCGCCAGCAGCCAGCTCGAGGATGGTGTTCCCAGCTCCACGTGGTGCTCCAGAAGAACACGCCAGCTGTGCCTCGGCTTGCGGGCTCATCTCTATGCCATTGAGCTGCAGGGGGATGTTTCCCCTGTTCCAGTCCGTGGCACCTTCACCGCACTGCCACCCCTTCTCCAATGGGACGGGGAGCACTGAGTCGCTCCCTCCACAACTCGCTGGGGACCAGCGGAAGCATCTCCTCAGCTGTGCTCTCTCCTCCGGGCCGCGGCCGCAGGGAAACGCTACGGGGTTTTCTTGGAGTGCCACGAGACGCGTGCAGCATGTACTTGCTGGGCTCCTGGATCCTACTGAGCAGAGGGACGGATCTCTGCTGTCTCCTGGGCCAGGCAGGGCTCCTGCAGCCAAGAATGCTCAAAAAGGTCTTCCAGTGATGGCCTGTCTGCGGGCTCCATGGATAAACACGACCTGATGAGGTGCTGGCACTCTGCAGAGACAAACCACAAACCGCCACTCAGCGGGACAAGGCTCCTGTCCGTGCTCTCCCACATTCCACGGTGCCCAGGCCACACTAGGAGTGCTTGGAGCTGCAGCCAAAAGCTTCCCATCGATCCTCCCTTCCGGAGGAGAGCAGCCCAGAGGCACACGTGCCACCTCCTCCAGATAACCCAGGAGATTAACCTCCTCACTAGCTGCTGGTGCGGGACGCTTCTGTGCCAGCTGCCCCCTCCCAACCCCGTTCTTCCTCCCGAGCCTTGAAGGCGCATGCCCACCTTGAGACACCCGGGGCGGGAAGAAGAGCTGGCCCCGGACGATGTCCTTGTTTGTGTGGAAAGGAAGGTCCCCGCAGACCAGGTCATAGAGCAGGATGCCCAGGGACCAGATGGTGGCTGGCTGGCCATGGTAGCAGCCAAAGAGGATCCACTCCGGTGGGCAGTACTGCGGCGTTCCTATGGGACACGGGCACAGCTCATCAGGCCCATGCTGCTCCGTCCCTCCCTCCCTCCCTCCCAGCCAGCTCCTGTCCCACAACAGCCAGCCCCTGCCCCGCCGAAAAGCAACTTGGCTGCAGCCGGCTGAAGAAGGATTCCCCCTCCTGCCCTTTCTCCCTGCCTCCCTCTTCCCCCTCTGCCAGCAAAGGGGGGAACCTCCGCTGCCCGGCTGGGCCCCGGCTTTGGGCTCACCTGACATCCGGGTGTAGAATGTGTCCTGGAGGATCGTGCCGCAGCCGAAGTCGATGAGCTTGGCCTCGCCCGTGGCCAGGTCGACGAGGACGTTCTCGGCCTTGATGTCGCGGTGCAGGACGCCGCGGCTGGTGCAGTGCCGCACGGCCTCCAGCACCTGGCGGAACAGCCCCCGCGCCACGGGCTCCGTCAGGAACCCCTGCTCGGCCAGGAAGTCCCAGAGGTCCTGACAGCGCTGCGGACGCTCCATGACCAGCGCGAAGCCGTCGGGCAGCTCGAACCAGTCCAGGAGCCGCACGATGCCGCGGAAGCCAGGGCACGACACCATCCACAGCAGCGCCAGCTCCATGGGCACAAGGGTGCCGTTGTGCTGCGGGGGGACCGCGATGCCCTCAGCGGGCCGATGCTGCGCCGCACCTTGGGCACCCCCTGCCCGGCCCCAGCGCCGCTGGCCATTGCCCGGCCCGGGACGCTGCGCAGCCCCCGCTCACTCCCCGCTCGCTGCCCTCGCAGCGTTCCGGCTGCCACCCTGCCGGGCCTCGCCTCAGCCCCGCCCGGCACGCCCCGCCGGCTTCTCCCGCTGGCCCCGCTCACTCACCAGCCGCGCCCACTCCGAGATGCGATCCCGGCGCACTCGCTTGATGGCCACCTGCAAGCCAAGGCGAGCGCCGGGCTGACCTCGCCGCCCGCCGCTCGCCGCCCGCCGCCCCCCTCCGCTCCGGCCCCGTCTCTTACCGGGGCGCCGTCGGCGAGCCGGGTCCCGGAGTAAACGCTGCCGCAGCCGCCGCTCCCCAGCAGCGGGCCCTCCCGGTAGAGCTGCTCCAGGGCAGGCTTCTCCGCCCGTGCGGGCGGCACCGCGCTCCCGCTCTTCTGCCCCGGGAACCCGACCGCCCGGCGCGCTGCTGCTTGCCGAGCCGCCCCGGGCTGCGGCGGCTCGGGGCCGGCGGCCGAGCCGAGCAGCGGCGGAGCTCGGAGCGGGGAAGCTGCTGGCGACGCTGTCGGGGCCGGGGCGGGCGCGGGGCGGCAGCGGGGCGGCTGCGGGCGGAACCGCGGGAGGGGCTTGGTTCGGGGCCGGGGCCCCAGCCGGGGCCAGCCCAGAGCCCGCGCCAGGCGGAGCCAAAAGACCGCGCTGCTCCGCCAGCACCAGAGCAAGAGGCACTTCCAGAAGTGCCACAGCCAGTTCGGAGAGAGCCCGGCCGAGGCGGCTCCACGGCGGGACAGGCAGGGGCGGGCACGGGGCGGCCCCGCCGAGCGGCGCCTTGCGGGACGCGGCATGAGCCGGGCTGGGAGAGGCAGAACACGGACGGGACGGGAATAGAGTGAGTGTGAGAGGGAGAAGGGGATGGGGAGCGAGTGGAAAGTCGAGCGGAAAACCGATCGAGAGAAGCGCTGCTGCTGCTGCTGCTGCTGCTGCTGCTGCTGCGGAACAGCCGGAGCTCGCGAACGTTCCTCCGTTGCCTCCGCGAACCCAACGGAGGAGCTGCCGCGCGCCCCGCGGAACGAAAGAGAAAAACTAACAAATAAAACCCCAAAGTAATTCCTATTAGAGAAGTAACCAAATCAAACAATGTAGCAATAAAGAAGCGTGTTGGCTTGTGGCTTCTTTCTTCTTTGCCTGAGACGAAGCATTTCATGGGGAAGAATTGCCTCTTCAGACACTTTTGCGAGAGTGGACAGGAGTGGAGCATTTAATTTTCAAGTAGAAAAGGGAAATCGTATCAGTAATGTCATCTCTTTTCATCCTCTGTTGAGACAGTTGCAGGCTGCCAAAAGACATGGTCTGCAATGTGGAGCTTGGGGCCAAGATCCTTTTTCTGCCAGAGGATGAGGAGGGAAAGTATCCCAGAATCATGGAGTCGTGGCATGGTTTGGTTTGGAAAGGATCTGAAAAATCACACGGCTGCAACCCCCCTGCTGTGGCTGGGGACCCCTTGCACTAGCCCGGCTTGTCTAGAGCTCCATGCAGCCTGGCCTTGAACACTGTCAGGGACGGGACAGCCACACCTTCTCTGGGCAACCTGTTCCAGGAGAGAATTTTTTCTGAATTCCTTACCTAAACCGACTCTCTTTCCACCTGGATCCATTCTCCCTTGTCCTGTCCTTGCCTGCCCTTGTACAAAGTCCCTGTCCATCTTTCTTGTAGCTTGCCCTCAGGTACTGGAAGGCCACAGTTGGGTCAAGTCTAAGTCTCTTGCCCAGGCTGAAGAAGCCAAGCTGTGTCAGCCCTTACTTGCAGGAGAGAAGTGTTCTAGATATATATTATAATATTGGGTTTTTGCAAATATTAAAATGGATTTTATATATGTGATGTTAAAGTAACTTTGTTCCAAATATATAGTTTTAAATTTTGTTGTTAATTAGGCTTAGACACAGTAGTGCAATAGCTGATGGAAGTATGCTTGTGTTAAAATGCCTGCTTGGATGGGATAACATCCAATGAACACAGGATGAGCACACCTGTACAGATCTGCCAACGATCAGCACTCACTGTCTGAAGGCAGTGCGGACCAAGGCTCGAACTGGAAGGGATAAAGAGAAGGAGCCAAACCCCAGCCAAGGAACACGCATGCTCTGAAAAGGCAGACCCAAAGAGGGGCCATGTAAAATATTTGTTGGAAAATGTAAACTCGTTTATGGATATGCATAAGGGGCTATGAATATGCAGCAGGCTGGTGTAAGGGAAAAGGTATTTAAGGGGGATCCCTGAAGGTAACAGGGTGGTCTTGGCTGAGTGCCAAGATGCACCCGGCCATAAATAACCTTTGCTCCATGGTCCTTGTCTCCTATTGTCTTTTATTAAACTTTTTACATTTTGACAGGAGAGTGAACGTGTTTTTCACATGGACTACATATGCTTATACAAATTCTAGGAAGACTAGTAATTTTTTCTACAATAATTGGGTTAATCATCACAAACGAACATCCATTTTGCAGCATCTCTTGTTAATAGAAGTTGATTCAATCTTCTTTCTTGATTCAGTCTTCTTGCAGTCTTCAAAGCTCTGTTTGTTATTGCCAAGGCATTCTGATTATCAAATTTTTTATGCTAATCAGGTCTGAAGTACATCAACTCACTTCTGTCCTGGCAGCATGGGTGTGTCAACTCAAGGAGGGAAACACTAGCCGAGAGGATTACAGTAAGGTGAAGGTAGACTCAGCCTCCAGTGACCGAGCTGCCGGGTATGATCTGTCAGATCCCCTTGAAGGTACCTCTAGTATGAATGCCCAGGGAAGAAAGGATAACCAGGGCTAGAGGGGCCCTGCCTCGAGCCAGGGAGAGGCACGGGAAAACCGGATCTTTGGTCAGTGTAGATCCGATGGCCGGGCACATCAGAACCACAAAAATGCGACACCTTAGTTGATACTGGAGCGCAGTGTCCCCTGATACCATCGGGACATGTGGGGGCAGAACCTGTTTCCATTGCTGGGGTGACGGGGGGATCACAGCAATTGGCCCTGTTGGGAGCTGAGGTGAGCCTGACTGGGAAGGAGTGGCAGAAACATCCTATTGTGACCAGCCCAGAGGCCCTGGGTATTCTGGGCATAGACTTCCTCCAGAACATTCCCGAGTACAGCCAGATTGTGAGCCCTACCTACCTGGTCACCTACAAGAAGAACGATTTCCTCTGGGGCCCTGAACACCAACAAGCTTTCGCCCAGATCAAGCAGGAGATTGCTCAGGCAGTTGCCCTTGGCCCACTCAGGATGGGACCAGAGATGAAGAATGTGCTCTACTCTGCAGCTGGGAACAACGGCTTGTCCTGGAGCCTTTGGCAGAAGGTGCCTGGGGAAACTCAAGGCAGACCACTGGGATTCTGCAGCTGAAATTACAGAGGGTCTGAAGCCAACTGCACTCCCACAGAGAAGGAAATCTTGGCTGCCCATGAAGGAGTTCAAGCTGCCTCCGAGGTGATTGCCACAGAAACACAACTCCTCCTGGCACCCTGACTGACAGCACTGGGGTGGATGTTTAAAGGAAAGGTTCCCACTACCCTCCACGACACTGCTGCCACATGGAGCAAATGGATTACTCTCATCATGCAGCACACCCGGATTGGAAACCTGAATTGCCTTGGGATTTTGGAGATAATTACAAACTGGCTGCTGGTGACAACTTTGGTCTCATTGACGGAGAGCAGCAGGAACAAGTGACAAGGGCTAAAGGAGCTCCACCATGCAACCAACTACCAGCAGAGGAAACTCAATACTCTGTTTTCACTGACGGTTCCTGTGGCATCGTAGGGATGAACTGGAAGTGGAAAGCAGCCATATGGAGCCCCACACAACACATAGCACAAGCTACCGAAGGAGAAGGTGGATCAAGTCAACTTGCTGAATTCAAGGCCGTTCAGCTGGCCCTGGACATTGCTGAGAGAGAGAAGTGACCAAAGCTCGACCTTTATATGGATTCTTGGATGGTAGCTAATGCTCTGTGGGGCTGGCTGGAAAGGTGGAAAAAGGCCAACTGGCAGCGTAGAGGAAAACGTGTCTGGGCTACTGATGAGTGGAAAGACATTGCCTCTTGGGTAGAAAATGTGTCTGTAGAAGTCTGTCATGCAGATGCCCATGTCCCCAGGAGTCGGGCTAATGAGGAACACTGAAACAACGAGCAGGTAGATCAGGCTGCAATGATAGAGGTGTCAAAGATAGACTTGAATTGGCAACATAACGGGGAATTGTTCCTAGCTCAATGGGCCCATGATGCCTCAGATCATCAGGGCAGAGATGCCACCTCTAAGTGGGCATGAGACCGAGGGGTGGATTTAACCATGGACAGTATTTCTCAGGTTATCCATGACTGTGAGATGTGTGCTGAGATCAAGCAGGCCAAGTGAGTGAAGCCCCTGTGGTATGGTGGGCGGTGGTCCAAGTACAGGTATGGGGGGGCCTGGCAGATTGACTACATCACACTGCCCCAGACACGCCAAGGCAAGAGCTACGTGCTCACAATGGTAGAAGCCAGCACGGGATGGTTGGAGACCTCCCCTGTGCCTCACGCCACTGCCCGGAGCACCATCCTGGGCCTTGAAAAGCAGGTCCTTTGGAGGCATGGTACCCCTGATAGGATTGAGTCTGACAAAGAGACTCATTTCAAGAACAGCCTTATCAACACCTGGGCTAGGGAACATGGCATTGAGTGGGTGCACCATATCCCCTGCCATGCACCAGCTGCAGGCAAAGTGGAGAGTTACAATGGACTGTTAAAAACCACCTTGAAAGCAGTGGGTGGGGGATCTTTCAAAAACTGGGAGCAGCATTTAGCAAAGGCCACCTGGTTAGTTAACACCCGAGGTTCCACCAGTGGAGCAGGTCCTGCCCAGTCTGAGTCCCTGAATATAGTAGATGGAGATAAAGTCCCAGTGGCACATATCAGAGGTTTGTTAGGGAAGACAGTGTGGATCAACTCTGCCTCGAGTACAGACAAACCCATTTGTGGGATTGTCTTTGCTCAGGGACCAGGTTGTACATGGTGAATAATGCAGAAATATGGAAGAACACGATGTGTACCTCAGGGAGACCTGATTGTGGGGTGAGCCTCATATGCAAATATCACTGTTTGTTGGATGTTACTGCCACTGTCTGTACATTAAACCACACAGACATGAAACAGAAGGAAATGTGTAAGTGTCGAAGGTTTGTGCAAGTGATATAGAAGGAAATGTGCGTCAAAGGTTTAAGCAAGAGAGATGGAAGGAAATGTGTCTGAATAAGTGAAAGATGGAAGTTTTTACTTGATGAAGGTTTTACATGACGTTTGGTAGTATGTTGACGATTCGGAGATAAGGGGTGGAATGTCCTAGGGTGACGTTATGGTGCTTGCATCCCCAGTCGTGTGTTCTGTTTATGCTTGATGTTATGTTCTGTACCTTCGGGACTGGCTCCGAAAAGTGAAGGTTTGTTTTGTCTTGTTATCAGTCGGCTCACCTGTCCCCAAAGTCTGTGTCTAGGAGAGGCTAGGGCTTGCTGGCTTTCTTGCTGGCTTGCTGGCTTGCTTGCTTTTGCTTTGCTCTTGCTCCTGCTTTTTGCTTTTGCCCTTGCTTTTGCTTATTAGTTAGTTTAGCTAGGCAATCCAATTTTTTCCCTGGACTGTTTTTTTTCTTTCCCTTTCCTGAATACCATTTGAACCTGCTCAGGACTGGGACATGGGAGACACCAAGACACACCGAGAGCCAGCATTTTGTGACCTGCAGCAGCCATGCCCAGTGCCAGAGACCGATAACTGGGCAACCACTCCCAGCAGAGACTTTCTGAATTTGTCACCTCTTCAGAGCGTAGAAAGACTTTTTGTCATCTGGTGTTGTTCATTTTTTGTGCTGGGGAGTGCTTTGCCTGCTCAATAAAAAGGTTGTTTCCACTACTCTCTGAGGAAATTCTTCCTGAGCCAGGTGAGCAAGGGGCAGTGGGGGGTTTGCTTTCTGGGGGCTCCTTCTGGATGTTTTCTCGCAGATTTGCCCAAAACCAGGACACATTACTACATCAGCGGGCTGTTCGTTGGTGAGATCCAGCAGGGCCCTGTCCAGCCTGTGCTCAGCAAACTGACTGGCCATGAGCCACTGGTGGATATACCTCACCATGGCAGGCACCTGGCGAAGGCACAGGGAGACTTGGAAAGCTGCCAGAGGGAGGAATGTCCCCAGCTTCCCCAGAGACGTGCTTCCCTTCCCACCACACTGCCATGGCCTCAAAGGCTTCCAGTGACCAGTAGGCATGGCTTGGGAGGCCAAGCAATTCCTGGGAGGATCAAACCCTGGCCATAGGCTGCCTACTTGCTTTGGATTGCAAAACCCCTCCTCTACGAGCATATCCAGCAGGGCAGCACAGGTCTCCTGTGCAGGGCCAGCTCCAGGGCCTTCTTCCTCTTCCTCCACCCAGGACAGCTTGGGCACTCTCGGGGGTCTCTGCTCCATGTCAGTGACTGGATTTGTGGCTACTTGCAGGAGAGATGCCTCGGAAAAGCTCCGAGTCAGCAAGGCCTGCAGTCGTGCCTGGAAGGCACCTTCAAGAGAGAAGCCTCAGGAAGGCTACAGGACAGCAAGTCCTGCACTCTGGTCTCGAGGGCTCCTGCCACAAGGACAGGAGACTCCTGTCGAGGATTGTGGTCTTGCCTTGCGGGCACCGGTGGCAGGGATGGGAGATGCCTCCAGGGCACCAAGTCCCACGGTCTGCCCTCGAGGACACCTGCAGGAGAGAAGCCTCGGGAAGGCCACGGGTCACCAAGTCCTGTGGTCTGGCCTCAAGGTCAGCTGCAGGAATAACACCTCGGAAAAACTCCGGGTCAGACACGAACGAGTGCGCTGTGCGGGGGCTCCTCACGGCATCGCTCTGTCCCGTCCTGTCCCGTCGTGTGCTCCGAGCACTGTGGCGTGGTCTTGTCACCGCCAGCTCCTATGTCACCCCATGTCACAAAGGGCCCTTGGACACGCTGTCCCGTTCCATGCCACGGTGACCGTGCTGCACCGTGTCACAAAGGGCCCCTGCACACACTGCCCCCTGCCCTGGAGCCGCCCCCAGCCCACCCAAAGTGGCTCAGGTTGGAAGGAATCCCTCACCCCAAGTGTCTAAGACAGCCCGACAGGATCTTTAGGAACGGCTCAAACCATCAGCAAACGCTGCCCTGCTCTGCGGGCTCAGGGCAGCAGAAGGAGCCCCCAGGGCTGCCGACGCAGCCGTGCTGGGAAGGGCACGGGGCCTTCCACAGAAACTGGCACGGCCTCCTTGGGACACGTCCCGGCTGGTGGCCATCCTAAACCCGCGGGTGTGACACAGACAAGGAACGTGTGGGCCAGGGCACGAATGCTGCTCTGACCCCTGGGGCCCGGGGAGCGCTGACATCAGCAGGTGTGGCAGGGTCCCTGCCCAAGCAGACCTGCCACCCCCCCGAGCCCTGGCAGCACCGGTGCCCGTCTCCTGCCCCAGAGACCTGTGCCCGTGGGGGGCTTCTGTGCCAGAGGGAGCCAAAGCCCACGTGCATTGGGGGCTGCGCTCCTGCCTGCAGGGGCTGTTGGCAGGAGCACCTGGAGCAACGCTGGCAACACTTGGTCTCTGTCAGAAGCTCTTACTCCACGCTGAAATTATTTTCTCATTGCCGTTATTGCCTTCAGCACAAAAACACCTTAGCGGTGAAGGCACAGAAGAGTCTCGCAATTAAGACTCATCAGTTCACGACAGCTTTACTTCCCATTGCTCAACTCAAGTCGTTCCAAGAAGTTGCAAACTTCCCAAATGAATAGGGATGGCCTGAGGAGGTGAAGATTTGGAATTTTGCTTCCCATCTCAAAGCAGCAACTCATTTGCCTTAACTTCATCCACTGAGGGTCACTTTACAGAACATAACACTACACAAAAAAAGGGAAAAAACAAGGGCCATTCTTTGGTTTTCTATGTAGGGATGATAATATCCTCATTCTCTTAAGGAATAAAAGCTCTCAAGAAATGAGAGTCCACTCAGTGGTACAAAAGTGGCCAAAAGAAATTAGTAGTTGGCAAAAGGTCGAATCCTCCCCCTGGTACAGAGATCTGAGTGGCCAGTAAAGTACAGCTCTCCCCTCTTGTTCCCTGCAGGACAATCAGGACCATGAAGAGGAAAAGTCACAGATATTCCTTCTGCCCTCCCTAACCAAAGCTGTGCCAAAGCACAGATGCTGCCTTCAAACTGACTCAAATTCCAGCCTAGACCTCTCACCTTCCAGACAACTCCTTCTCCAACACCCCACCAACACCAAGCCCCCCAGACTCCCGCACAGAAGCCCTCAACACCCCGCCAGGAGCCCCAGCTGTCCCCGTCCCTCTGCAGAGCTTTCCCACCCTCCAGCAGACGCCCTGGTTCCCTGCAGTTACCGTGGGATGGCACTCAGGAGGATCTGCTCCAAGGCCTTCCCCTGGAGCACACTCAGGCTGCCAGGCCTATGGATCCTGGATCATCCTTCCCACCGAGCCTTCCTGTGCACGGCTGCTCCATTTGCACCTTTGCGCTCAGCTCGGACTTCTCCACTTCACCAGGAGTGCTGGGAAAGGATGGAGAGCAGCCTGGCAAGCTCTTTCTGCAGCTCCCTCTTTACCCTCGGGGAGGGAGAACATCCCACAGGAAAGCAACTGGTGCCACAAGGAGCGGGTGGCCTCAGGCACCTTTGGGGATGGAACAAGGCCTTGGTTTGACATAAGTAAGCACAAGCCATTCACATGAGTAAACAAGTAATTAGCACAGACATGCCTAAGTACTTAGCACCAGTTAGCATAACAAAAACCTGGCAGGCCTAACTTGACATGAGAGTGACCTGACAAAAAGCTTTAGACACAGTCTACCAGAAGAACTAAGGGCAAGTGTGGAATCAGCCCTGTGCAGGGAAGCCCTGAGGAAGACTTTGTGCTGCTTTGGGGCATGGAGACCGCTCCTGGCCAGGGCCTGGACATCAGCTTCAAGTATGGGAATCTGACACAATGTATTTCCAACCGCCTGCCTATGGAATTCCCTCAGCAGTGTAAAGATGGATGGTGATTTTGATACAACTCCGACATCAACCCACTGAAATTTATATGTGGCAGAGAAACACTTTAGTGGGGTGCAGACCCCTGCCCTCCTGCCAGGTCAATAAAAGGGCTTTTGGCTGACAATGCATTTGTCTGACAATTTGTTTGAATGAGGGAGACCCCTCAGGACTGCTGTATCCTGAGGGAACACCGTTGGCCTTGGCCTGTAGGCACCTGCACAAGCTTAAAATCAGCTGCCTCAGCTCCCAGGACCTCTCTTGGCCGGCATCCTGACATGGATGCAGGATTGCTGTGAGGCACTGCTGGGACCCAGCGGGACAGGACCGGCTGTCTCGTGTCCACGTAGCACCCCTCACACAGCCAGGGCCATCCCGAAACCAGACAAACGCTCACGTGTCAGCACAGGGGAGCAAGGAGCACTGGGCTCCTCTCAGGGTATCTCAGCTGGGCTCGCTCCACAACACACCCCCTCTTTCAGGCCTGCTGATGCCCAGCTGCCAGAAATGCCTACCTTGTTCTCTCCAGGGTGCACAGGGAGAGCCAATGAGCAGGACGCCTTGGGAGGCAAACCTTCCCAGCCTTTTCTGAGGCCAGGGACACACCAAGATCAGCCAAGACTCTCCACGCTGCCTGGCCCACCCAGCCCAGCTCTGTGCTGGCCCTGGGCCACAGCAGCTTCCACCAAGCAAGAGCCACATGCACATTGCCAAGAGTTGAAACACAGCAGACAGGGAAGAGGTGAAAAGTGTGTGTGTAAAGGCCTTTTAATTCACAGCTCTCAGAGAGAGCTCTGGGGCTCACAGCTGGACAGAGATGCTCCTGCTCACGCCTCTGTCCAAAGCGGGGAACACACCCTGCTGCAGGTGCTTGGGTTGGTCTCCACAGGTCCAGGCGGATGCCAAACCTGCTCTTCACAGCCTTCTCCCTTGCCCTGCCCCTCTGCCAAGTGCAACGGGCCTCAGGCAGTGAAAGGACCACAGAGAGCCAAAGGGGGACCATTGCACCTGCCTCGCTGTGAGCTCCCTGGGAAGCACTTTCCTTTAGAAGCAAGCCCCTTTCCTCCAAAGGCATTTCCCCAAATGTGTAGCTGTCCTGGGGAACACCAACACACTCTCAAGAAAAGCTGACAAGGCTGAATGACTTCAGGTCCTTTCAGGACAGGCATTCCAGCTGTAGCTCATATTCTCCCAAGTGCGTTTCCAGGTGGAGGTTCAGAGGGGCAGCCCCAGGCCCTCTACAAACACAAGCTGCCTGCTGCCTCTTCACCTGCCTCAACTCCTGCCTGTGGTCACTGCAGCAAAACCAGGCTGTTCCAGCCAGAGCCCAGAGCCCTGTTCCCGCAGGACGCTCTTGCCAGCACCTTCCAGGACTCTCCGCTGTGCATGCAGCACTTTTCATGCCAGCTCTCAACAGTGGGATTTGAGGGGCAGCAAGGACAAATGTCACAAACCTGTGTGACACTCCAGATCCTCATGGAACCAGGGGGCCAGTGTGACACTGTGGGAAGTTGTGGAACCAAGGGGATCACTGTGGCACTGTTGGGGCCCATGGAACCAAGGGGCCAGTGTGACACTGTGGGGCCTCATGGAAACAAGAGGCCATTGTGAGCCTGCAGGGCTGTAACACCCCAGAACACTGAAATGCTGGGGGTCACCAAAGGTTCCTTCATTCGAGTTTGTTGTACAGGAGAAACACCAACCAGATATTCTCACCATGGCCAGATGAAAGAGTTTTCTTGGTAGGAAGGGACCCAGCTCTTCAGTGAATGGCCCACACAGGGATGGAACCCACAACCTCGGTGATACCAGCACCATGCTCTAACCAATGGACCTAAGAGATCAAAATAACACACAATTTTACTGACAAAATACAGACAATCAAGGAACTTAAGCAAAGGGTTTCATACAACATCCACTTCAGCATAAAACTCTTACCATAGCATTACTTTGTTAACTTAGCCCACTTTACCTAAAAACCTTTAAGCCTTACAATGATAAGTTACCCAAAAATGTTCCAGGTAAGCAGGATTAGAAGAAGAAGAAATAGAGAAAAACAGAAAGACAGAAGATCTATAGAAAGACACACACATAGATACAAACTGCTCAAGTTCCAGCACCATTAACAGAGGAACCCCAGGAGAAGGCAGGATCCAGACCATGGGCTGGCCTCGTGCTCCGGCTTTTAAACCCCTGGGCCTTCATGGGCCCGCCCCTGGGGTGGGACTGCCAGTTGCTTGCCCAATCAGAGCCAGGGAAGGCAGGAGCTTCTGGTGTATGATTGATTGACAGCTTAGCCAATCAGAGCTGGGGTAGCCCTGCCTGCTGTGTGATTGACAGCTCTGCCAGGCCAGGGCTGGGGGCGGGGCTCTGTCCCACCACAAACCAAGGCCTGACCCGCTCCTGGCCCCTCACGGGCATTCCGAGCATCCCAAGGCATCCTGGAACATCAATCTCATCCAGCCTCTGACAGCGACCACGGTGACACTACAGAACCTCATGGAGCCATGGGTCAGTTGTGACACTGTGCTGCCCCATGGAATCAAGGAGACCATTGTGAACACGGGGGCCCCAAGGAACCAAGGGTCCATGGTGACCTTGTGGAGCCCGTAGTGTCACAGAGGAGCCATTGTGACACAGCGAGGGCGCATGGAGCCCAGGAGCCATTGTGACACATCAGGGCTTTGTGGAACCACGAAGCCATTGTGACATTGCAAGGCCCCATGGAAGCACAGGGCCATTGTGACACTGCAGAAGCAAGGGGAACATTGTGACACTCCAGGGCCTCATGGAACCAAGGAGACCAGTGTGACACTATGGGGTCACATGAAACTAAGGCAACATGGACTAGGTCTGGCTGGCTGGGCCTCCTGGGGACCACCTAACAGGTCCAGCTGACCTTGGCATGTCGATGGCTGCTTCTCACCTGCCCTGAAGCACTGGGGCTCTGGGCTTTCCTTCCTATGGGAGAGAACTGTCCTTCTCCTCCATGGGCCATGGCCAAAATTGGGATTCCACTTCCAAAACTCTGTACATCCAAGGATTGCTCCCCAGTGAAAGCTCCCAGGACTTAAAAGGTGGCTGACCTTGGCCTCCTGCAGATGCCTCTCACCCAAAACACTGGGGCTCGGTGCTTTCCTTCCAATGAAAAAGAACCGCCCTTCTTCTCAAAGTGTTTATGGTCCAAATTGAGATTCCTCCTCCCAAATTCTGTATATCCAAGGATTCCTCCATGACAAAATCTGTCAGGACAAGCAGGTCTTGCTGGCTTGGCCCCCCAGGAGCCACCTCTCTCCTCTTCTGTCTTTGAAACACTTGGGCTCTGTGCTTTTCTTCCTATGGAAAAGAACCGTCCTTCTATATCTATGCAGAAATGGCCAAAACTGGGCTTCCACCTCCCAAATTCCATTTATCCAACGGTTGCTTTCAGAAAAAAGCCACCAGGACAGGGAGGTCTGGCTGCCGTAGGCCTCTGATGGCCGCCTTTCATCTGCCCCTGAAACACTGGTGTTCCATGCTTTATTTCCTATGGAAAAGAACTGTCCTCCTCCCCCAGGTGTCCATTTCTGAAATTGGGATTCCACCTCTAAAATTCTGTATATCCAAGGGTTGCTCCCAGGCAAAATCTGCCAGTACCGTCAAGTCTGGCTGGCCTTGGCCTCTGGTGGCTGCCCCTGCCACACTGGGGCTCGGTTCTTTCCTTCCCATGGAGATCACTGTGACACGGTGGGGACCTCATGGAAGCAAGGGGATCATTGTGGCACCACTGGAGCCCATGGAACCAAGGGGCCATGGTGACAAGCGGGGCTTCATGGACCCAGAGACCATTATGACTCTGTGGGGCCTGTCGGAACCATGGAGGCCATTAGGACCCTTCAGGGCCTTGTGTCACCAAGGGGGCATTGTGACACCTCAGGGCCTCATGGAAGCAAGGGACCATTGGGACACTGTGGAGCCTCATGGAACCGAGGGAACATGGAACAGGTCTGGCTGGCTTGGCCTTCCAGGGGCCACCTGACAGGTCTGGCTGATGTTGGAATTCCAAGGGCTGCCTCTCATCAGCTCCTGGAGCACTGGGGCTCGGTGCTTTCCTGGCTACGGGAAAGAACTTTCCCTCTTTTCAGATGCCCATTGCCAAAATTGGTAAGCTCCCTAAAAAAATTTCCTCTATGCAAAGGTATCTCTCAGAAAAACCTGCAAACTCTGACTGGCCTTGGCCTCCAGTGGTCACCTCTCATCTGCCCCTGGAACAGAGGGCTCTGTTCCTTCCTTCCTATGGATAAAAAACAGCCTTCTTGCCAAAGACCATGGCAAAAATTAGAATTTGCCCTCCCAAATTGTGTATATCCAAGGGTTGTGCCCAGACAAAAGTAGCCAGGACAGACATTGCAGGCTGGCTCTGCCCTCTGTTGTTTTTCTTAGACTATGAGCTGAATGCTTTCACTTGAAAACACCCTGGAGAGGGCCCGGAGATCTCTCAAGGTGGGATTTTGAGACCTTGGGCACATGACCACTACATACGGACAAAGGAGCTCTGTGCTCTGTGCTGTTGTGGTGGTTTTGCATCACGGAAGTGATGTCCTGAGAGAAGCTGCTAGCAGTTTCCTTGGTGTCTGACAAAAAACCAATCAGTAATTAGCTTTGAGAGCTGACAATCTGTTAAACCACTGTGGAAGCTGCACACGCCTCTGTGAAGACACAAGTTAAAGATGGAGAAGCCTGGCTGGGTCTCTTTCCCTTCTGGCCAGCAAAGAGGTGACCAGGCCGGCCCAGCCCCCGTCTCAGCCAGGCCGGACCGGGCGGCTCCTGCCCTGGGGCCGGGCCCCTTCCCAGGGAGCCGCCAGGCCCCATCGGTTGCCGGGCAGGGCAGGGAAGGCCGCGGGGCCGAGGCCGGGCCGGGCCGTGGCTGCGGTTGCTGACATCTGGCCGCTACCGAGCCCTGCCCCGCCGCCAGCCCGGGCCCAGCCAGGATCCGCCAGGCCCCAGGAGCAGCCCCGGGCCGGGCCGGCTCGGCCAAGGTTCTGCCGCCCTTGGGGTTCGCCCGCAACCAGCGGGCAGGGGGAGGAGAAGCCATGGGCCCCGGCCGTGCTGCTGCTGTGCTCTGGCCTGGCTGCTGAGATCCTGGCCCTGCCCCAGCGCGGCCCAGCCTGACACAGCCCCAGCGCAGCCGCTGCAGAAACCTCCATGGTAAAACAGCTCCGGCCGCAAGTACCGAGCCCGGCCGGGGTCACGGAACCATCTGCAGGCCCCAGCTGAGATATTGACTCTTCCAGTGCTTCCATCCTCCCTCGAGTGAGAGAAAAGGACAAAGTGCAGGCACACACAGGAGCAACATGAAGACACCGAGGTCAGTGAAGAGGAAGTTGAGTCCCAGATGGGAGGGATGCGGAGATGCCTTGATCTTGGGGCTGAAATCCTCTGGTAAAGCTATGGAGAAGGATGTAATTGATACATCAGACTCTCTTTTTCCCTATAACACATTGAAAAGAATTGGCAGATGACTTGTTCAGCAAAGGCCTCCATGCTTATGTAAGCAAATGTTGCAGTAGCTGTGATCCCATGAGAAGTTTGAACAATGAAAGAGAGCAGAGTGATGAGACCCTATGCCCTCAGGGAGAGAAGAAGAAGACCTCTGTTTCCACAGATGAAGATGATTTCAGAAATAAATGAAGAGAACCTTTGCTCTTAAATAGCTCATCTTTAAACTAATACCCCATAAGTTGGAATGGCCCATAAACACAGCTGTGGGAAAGGCTGTGAAAAAATGGGAGGGACTTCACCATTGCAGGCAGCTGCTATTCATGGAAATGAAAAGCCATGAGACAACTGTTTTCTTGTGGAGAAGTCTCCATAACATTTACAAGAGGAACTTCTCTCCCTAAGTGAGCTGAAGAAAGACTATTCTAGAGGTGGAAAACTGACTGAAAATATTAGGTTTTGTCTCTCTTCATTGTCAGGTTGTATGGAGAGAGGAAGTGTTCTGGAAGTTTTCCTCTGATTCTTATTACTCTTTCTTTTAGTTACTGTTAATAAACTTTTCTTTATACCCTTTTAAAGTTTTGAGCCCACTTTGTCTTTCTCCTAATCCTATCTCAGAGCAGGAAATGAGAAAGTATATTCTAGTGAGTGCCCTGGTAATTAGCCAATCTCAATTTGGCAAACCAAAACCAATACAGAAACTTCCCGATGAACTGCCTCAGACAAGGAAGAAATCAAGGCAGAGTCATGTTTTTTTCAGGATTTGTTTGATCCTCCTGAGCCCTGTGGTGCATTTGGAGCTGAGCCCTTGAACCTCCAGGACTGAGAGGAGATTGCACAAACCTTTGCAGAGGTCAAAGGCAGAAGAAAACCCCAGAGTGTCTCAAAGCATTAATGGGTCCCACTGAGGTCCATCCCCAACACAGGCTCCTCATGGACTCCTTGGAGGAGAGAACTGGAGGACAGGAGAGCACAAAAACTTCTCGGAGACACAAAATGGCACAAACACCTCTCAGGGTGGAAAGGAAAACCCAAAGAACCTTAAAAAAGTTGAGTATCTCAAAGCATCAATGAGCCCCACTGAGTTCTCAAGGGACACAGTTCTCAAGGGACTCGTTAAAGCAGATAATTTGGGCCATGATTGCACAAACCTCTCACAGAGTCTGGATCAAAAGAGAAACACCAAGTACCTTAAAAGAACTGAAGTACCTTGAAGCATTAATGAGCCCCACTGAGTGTTGTTCCTGACAAAGCCTCTCCAGGGACTAATTACAGCAGATAATTGGAGGCCATGATTGCACAAGGCTCTCAGAGACTCCAAGGCAAAAGCCAAAGCCAAAGTGCTTTGAAAATCCTGCAGTCCCTGGGAGCATGAAGGAGCCCCCGGGCCATTCCTGAGCAAGGCTCCCCAGGGACTCCTTCCAGCAGATCCTTGAGGCCACTGGGATGTGGGCTAGGGGGGGATGCTGAGGGCAGGACAAGGGGCTGACAGTGCCCAGCCTGGCTGGGGCTGTGCCAGGAGGCCCCAGTGCCTCAGGACAAGGTGTCTCCTGACAGCCCTTGGTGGCACAGAGCCTGCTGTGCCCCAGGGCACCAAGACTTGGCTTCTCTTTGTCCCCACCTGTCATCAGTGCCTCCAGTTCTCTGCTCTGCCTGGGGCCTGGGGACACTTTCTCAGGCGTGTCCCTCAGTGGGACCCATTAAAAGTCAAAGGAACTTTGGAGTTGGATTCTGACTTGGAGTTCTGGAGAGGTTTCTGCAGCTCCCTCTCAGGGCCTGGTGTTCAGGGCCTGAGCACAAAGCCCCAGAGGGTCATTAAAGTCCTTGTGCTGTGTCTGTGCTGCTGAGCTGGGCCGGGCTCCTGGCACAGAGGGTGATGCTGGTAACCAAGGAGAGCTTCAAAAGCACATTTCCCTGGATGAGCAACTCTTCTGCCAGCCCAGCAGGGCTAGGGCACTGCCTGCAGCCAGGCCGGGCACAGCACAGAGGCACAGAGAGCTTCCATCAGTCAGGGCTGGGAAGGTGCTGAGAAGTGCCTGGGGCAGAATCACTGGCAGCCCTTGGCACAGGAACCTCTGGCTGCAGGACAATGCAGCTGCAGCTCCTGGAGTGATCTCCTACAGCTGGAACATCCCAATGCCCACAGACCCTGTGAGTACATTCTCTGATCATCTCTTGTGCAGAGCAGCCAGGGGTGCCCAGGGCTGTCCTGCAGAGCAAGGTCCTGCAGCCCAGGGCGCTGTGCTGGGCCAGGGACTCTGCTGCCTGCCAGGGACAGCTCTCAGCCGGCCCAGGGAGCTGCTCCCAGCCCTGGAGAGAAGCTGTGGGGAAAGGAGCCACCCTGAGCAGGGCAGGGCTGCTCCCAGCTCCAGAGCAGCCTGGGCACAGCTCCGGAGGACACTTCCCAAAGAAGGTAAATCTGGGATTGCTGTAAAGGTCAGGAGCTTTCCTCAGAATGTTTTGACTTTCCTGCTTGGAGCAGGATGGGAATGTTGGGGTGATGACAAAAAGATTTTTGCTTTTCATATGTTTTTCATATATTTGTAGTTCTGTAAATTACTATTTTATAAGTATAAATCTATAATCCTTACCTAACTCTTTTAAACTATTAATTAATTCTATTTAACTACTATTATATACTTAATATAATTATAAACCTTAATTAACTCTAGTATGTTTCCTTACCTTTCTCTTAGATTTTAGAACAATAACCTGTCTAAATATGTTTTTTAAATACTATATAGTCTTCTTATATGGAAGACGACCTGGAAGAAAAACATTTAGATTTTTGAATGTGCGCAGTGATAACCAAAACTGGGGCAAATAAGTCCTTGGACCTACTCCAATGGGTTGAGCCAGGGGTGTGTAACTGGGTCAACTGAGTCTCCTATTGGATGTTCCTGTTAAATATCCTAATTAATCAACCTTAATGAATTGTTGAAATCAGGGGCTGGGTGTGCCTCATCCCCACTGGGACACCTGGAAACTTCCAATAAAGGTCTGGTTTTTACTTTACTGGTCTCACACTGTTGCAAAGGATTTTTTTTCTCTTTTGATTGTAGACAACAGAGGGATGAGAGAAGCAGAACAGGAATTGTGATCCCAGAATGACAGAACATTCTGAGTTGAAAGGGACACACAGGATCATCAAAGGAAGGTTTGAACATTTACAGAGACTCCAGATCTGTGACTTTGGGTGGTCAGTCTCTCTGCTGGCAGCCTCCCAAAGACCTCCAGCCACTCCTCAGCCCTGGACAGCAGCAGCATCACCTTTGCAAGGCCCAGCAGGGCTCTCCTGAGCTGCCCTCGCCCAGCTGCACACAGACCCTGCCCCAGCCAGGGCCCTGCATACAGGCAGGTTTCTGTAGGGCCGGGCCGAGGGCACACAGGGTGGGATGGGCTCTGTGAGCGCTGGCAGGGACAAGGCACCTCTCAGGAGGGAATGTCCAGGCCCAGGGAGATGCTCAGGGAAGCAGAGGGGGCTGAACAGAGCAGTGCTGGGGCAGGAGGGCACTGTTGGTGTGTGGGAGGTGCCGGGCACAGCTGGGCACGGGAACACTGTCCTGAGTGCCCGGCTGTCTCTGCCCTGCCCTCTCAGGCACAGCACCACAACATCTTCACCTGTTTCTGCACTCCCCTGATATTGTCAGTGTTTTCTGGTGCTCTCAGGGAGGCTCTGGCATTTGCAGCAGCTGAGTCAGGCACTGCCCTTGGCATTCCTGCCAGGCAAGGCTGTCCATGGGAATGGGATGTCCAAGCTTCCCTGGGACCTGTGGGGCTGTGGGCAAAGCAGTCCATGGGAAAGGGGAATGAGCTTAGCCCCTCCCTGAGATCCCATCATGGGCACAGCCAGGGATCTCCTTGCTGTGCCCTTCCCAGCTCTGAGCTGCCCTCCTGGGTGCAGAGCTGTGCCAGAGCCTCTGGGAGTTCCCTGAATGTCCCACGGGGAAGTGCAGAGATGCCACAGCTGAGGAAATGCTGCTGGGTTGGCCAAGGGAGCCGTGAGTGTCCTTGGCACAAGAGGGTGCTAAGAGCTTGCCCAGAGACCTTTGGAGAGGGTGAGACATTCAGGGATCCCTCTGCTCTGGGCAGGGTCTGGTTTATCCCAGGGTGAACCAGGAGTGTGATTGTGCTCTGATTGTAGCCAAAGGTGCAAAGCCAGGGCAGTTGGGAACAAGCCCATCCAGCCCCTCACCTTCCCTCAGCCACAGGGAATTCTTTGCCTCTCACATTTCTCAGTGGCAAACGCTGAGTGCAGCAGGAATGCTGGGGATTTCTGACCTCAGAGAGCCAGGAATGATGTGTGGGTAGGAAAACAATTCCTAAACCAGCTACTGCCAGCCTCTCCTGACTTGTCACTGTCCTTTCTCCATGAACATGTGCCCATGTGCAGCCACAGCCAATGTCCAACAGCAGCTCCATCAGCCACTTCCTCCTGCTGGCACTGGCAGACACGTGGCAGCTGCAGCTCCTGCACTTCTGCCTCTTCCTGGGCATCTCCCTGGCTGCCCTGCTGGGCAACGGCCTCATCATCAGCGCCGTAGCCTGCGGCCACCACCTGCACACGCCCATGTTCTTCTTCCTGCTCAACCAGGCCCTCAGCGACCTGGGCTCCATCTGCACCACTGTCCCCAAAGCCATGCACAATTCCCTCTGGGACACCAGCACCATCTCCTACACAGGATGTGCTGCCCAACTATTTTTTTTCACTTTTTGCGCTACAGCAGAGCTTTTCCTCCTGACCACCATGTGCTACAACCGCTACGTGTCCATCTGCAAACCCCTGCACTACGGGACCCTCCTGGGCAGCAGAGCTTGTGCCCACATGGCAGCAGCTGCCTGGGCCAGTGCCTTTCTCAATTCACTGCTGCACACGGCCAATACATTTTCCCTGCCCCTGTGCCATGGCAATGCCCTGGGCCAGTTCTTCTGTGAAATCCCCCAGATCCTCAAGCTCTCCTGCTGCAAATCCTGTCTCAGGGAACTTGGGCTCATTGCTGTTAGTGCCTGTTTGACATTTGGTTGTTTTGCGTTCATTGTTTTCTCCTATGTGCAGATCTTCAGGGCCGTGCTGAGGATCCCCTCTGAGCAGGGACGGCACAAAGCCTTTTCCACCTGCCTCCCTCACCTGGCCGTGGTCTCCATGTTCCTCAGCACTGCAGCATTTGCTCATCTGAAGCCCCCTTCCAGCTCCTCCCCATACCTGAATCTGTCAGTGTCAGTTCTGTACTCGGTGGTGCCTCCAGCTCTGAACCCCCTCATCTACAGCCTGAGGAACCAGGAGCTCAAGGCTGCAGTGTGGACACTGATGACTGGACATTTTTCAGGAATATTAAACAACTGGCCAATTTCTGCAAATCACTTGAAATAAAAGTCATCTTTTATACTTCTTGTTGCTTTGGTTGTGGGCTTTTTTACTTTGTTTTAGTTTTTTAAATATTGTCCACAAGGAAATGCCATTGTTTGTGCCATTCCTCATTTTGTTTCCCTCCACCTTCCCTGTGGCCACAGACTGTATCAGTGAGGGGCTGCTCTCATGGTGGATTTAAAGGAACTCAAGGATGTCCCAGCAGAGTTTTCTGCAGAGATGCCCTTTTGTTGCCTCCTCTGGAGCTGCAGCAGAAATGTCTGTGTGCAGAGCTGGGGCAGATCAGTGCTGGCACAGCAGCTGTGCCCAGCAGCAGCAGCACTTGGTGTTGCCAGTGCTGCTCCCGTGGCCCTGCCCCGCTGCCCTGGTGGCCCTGGTGTTGCTGCAGGGCCTGAGTGCTCTCGGGGCCGGGCACAGTCCTGGGGGTGGCAGTGCCGGGGCTGCAGCAGGGACAGCCCATGGGCACTGCTGGGGCAGCGCTGACGCCTCAGGCCAGGGCCTGGGGGCTCCAGGCTCCTTGCCCAGGCTCTCTCAAGAACACGGCCAGGCCAGTGCTCAGCACAGAAAACCCCCGTGAGCAGCCCCAGGCTGGCCGTGGGCAGGCTGGGGGCAGACAGCATGGCTGGTGCTCTGCAAGGGCCCTGGGGCCGACGGGAAGGAGCAGCAGAGCAGGGGCTGATCCATCCCCAGTGCACTGGACAGCCCAGGGCAGCGTCCCAGAGCGTCCTGATGGAGCTGCCAACAACATCCCCCCTCTGCAGCCCTGGCCTCTCCCCCAGCTCACACAGGTGCCCCATCCTTGCAGGCACAGCCACGGCAGCGCTGGCTCAGGAGCCCCTGTTTGCATTGCACACAGCAGGTGGGAGCACCCCCATGCTGCTGCTGTGGGGACATGAACCTGAGGGAGCACAAATGCCATCAGCCCCTGGGGCCAGGAAGGGCTGGGGGACGCCAGGGAAACCACTCAGCTTTGTCCTGGCCTCTGCAGCCAGCCAGAAAGTTTGTTCCCATCAGCTGGGAGTTTCCTGTCCCCCTGCAGACGCTGTTGCTCAGAGCCAGGGCTGCCTGACAGCCACCCCCAAACTGCCCTGAGCATTTCCTTGGCTTCACCTTTGCTTTCTTTTTCCTTCCCTTGTACATATTTCTTCCTATTGCCCTCCCCTGTTCCCTCCCCTGCAAACAGCCCATCCCTGTTTGCCCTTTCCTCTCTGGCCCCACTCCCCATTCCAGTTCCTGACTTGGCACCATGGGAACGGCCCTTGGGGAGCAGGATCCTCCCACAAGTGCTGCAGGAATTGTCTGCAGGCTCCTGCAGTGCCTCGTGCTGCTCCCTTGCCAGAGGCAGCCCAGGCCAGGGGGGCACATCTGGGCTGCTGTGTCTGGCTGTGGGGCTGCCTGTTCTGGGCAGTGAGGAGGGGCTGCAGAGGCTCTGCAGGACTGACAGGATGGGCTTTGGGGCTGTGAGGAGGAGCTGAGGGACCTGGGCTGCTGCAGCTTCTGAAGAGGAGGCCCAGGGCTCCTCCTGCAACTGCTCCCAGGGTGGTTTCAGAGAATCCCAGAATCAGCAAGGCTGGAAAAGACCTTGGAGATCATCAAGTCCAACCTGTGCCCTGACACCGCCTTGTCTCCCCTGAGCCTCCTCTTCTCCAGCATAAACAACCCCAGCTCCCTCAGCTGCTCCTCACAGGACTTGTGCTCCAGACCCCTCACCAGCCTTGTTGCCCTTCTCTGGACTCGCTCCAGCCCCTCCAGGTCCTTCCTAAATTGGGGGGGGGGGCACAGAACTGGACACAGCACTTGAGGTGCTGCCCAACCAGTGCCCAGCACAGGGGAAGAATCACTGCCCTGCTCCTGCTGGCCACACCATTCCTGATCCAGGCCAGGAGCCATTGGCCTTTTTGGCTACCTGGGCACACTGCTGGCTCATGTCCAGCCTGCTGTCCATCAGTCCCTGCAGGTCCCTTTCTGCCTGGCTGCTGTCCAGCCACTCTGTCCCCAGCCTGTAGCGCTGCAGGGGTTGTTGTGGCCAGAGTGCAGGACCCGGAACTTGGACTTGTTAAACCTCACCTTGTTGGATCTGGCCCCCGGATCCAGCCTGTCCAGGGCCCTGTGCAGAGCCCTCCTGCCTTCCAGCAGATCCACACCCCCAGACAACTTGGTGTCACCACGGTTCCATGCGGCCCCAGAGTATCCCAATGGTCTCCATGATTCCATGAGGCCTCCCAGTGTCACAATGTCCCTCTGGTGCCACCAGGTTCCTTGGATCCTTGGGCCCTGCAGTGTCACAATGGCACCGTGGTGCCCCAGGGCCCTGCAGTGTCACAATGGATCCTTGGTTCCAGGAGGGCTGGCAGGGCAGCAATGCTCTCCTTGGTTCCCGCTGTCTTGCACACCTCCCACTGTCAGGCTATAGAAGGACACCTGGCTGATGAAGGGGAGTGGGAGTGGGTACCTACTCAAGGAGGTAATAATAAAAATCCCCCCCAACCCCCTCTCCCAAGCCAGGCGCCACTTCAAATTCGGTGTGATCCCCTGGATCTGGAGAGTCAGCCAGATGGTTTAGAAGAAAATTATCTGCCCAGTGAGCCTCCCAATTATGATTCATCTGTGAGACAGATCAGCACCTCTAACATCAAAAAGGAAAGAGGGTAATTGTGGTGGGTGACTCCCTCCTGAGGGGAACAGAGGGCCCCATATGTCAACCAGACCCACCTCACAGAGAGGTCTGCTGCCTCCCTGGGGCCCAGGTACGGGATATCACTGACACACTGCCTGGGCTGATTCAGCCCTCTGATTATTGCCCACTGCTGACACCCCAGGCTGGTAGTGATGAGATTGAGAAGAGGAGTGTCAGGGCAATTAAAAGGGACTTTAGGGCATTGGGTCAGGTGGTTAATAGGACAGGGGCACAGACAGTCTTTTCCTCAGTCCCTTTGGAGTCTGAGAAAAACGGTGAAAGCAATAGGAGAGCTCACATTATCAACGAGTGGCCCAAGGGTTGGTGTTGCCAGCAGAATATTTCAGATTCTTTAATCATGGGGCAACTTTTACAGAACCTGGCCTGCTTGGACCAGACAGGCTCCATCTTTCTATGAAGGGCAGAAGAATTTTAGCTCATGAACTGGCAGAACTTGTTGAGAGGGCTTTAAACTAGGTCTGAAGGGGAAGGGGATGCA
Organism: Anomalospiza imberbis; assembly: GCF_031753505.1. NCBI lineage: Eukaryota > Metazoa > Chordata > Aves > Passeriformes > Viduidae > Anomalospiza > Anomalospiza imberbis. The sequence continues at coordinate 105,559 of NW_027099491.1, read as the reverse complement.
GCTGGGTTGTCTGGAAGCAGGCTCGTGGGTGGTAAGCCTGAGCTAGGGGTGAAATCAGCAGCCCAGCTGAGGTGCATGTACACCAATGCACACAGCATGGGTAACAAACAAGGAGAGCTGGAGGCCATGGTGCAGCAGCAGAGCTATGATGTAATTGCCATCTCAGAAACAGGGTGGGACGACTCACATGGCTGGAGCGCTGCACTGGATGGCTGCAAGCTCTTCAGGAGAGACAGGAAAGGGAGAAGAGGTGGAGGGGTGGCCCTTTACATTAGGGAGGCTTTTGACACCATAAGTATTGAAACTTATGAGATGAAGTTGAATGTCTATGGGTGAGACTTAGGGGGAAGGCCCACAAGGCTGACATCCTACTGGGAGTCTGTTATTGCCCATCCAACCAGGAAGAAGTGGTGGACAGGTTATTTTTCAAGCAGCTAGAGAATATTTCTGGATCATCAGCCCTTGTTCTTGTAGGTGACTTCAATCTGCTGGACATCTGCTGGGGACTCAATACAGCTGAAATGAGCCAGTCTAGGAAATATTTAGAGTTTGTGGAGGACAATTTTTTGTTGCAGCTGGTGAGTGAGCCCACCACTAGAGGGACTATGTTAGATCTGTTGTTTGTAAATAGAGATGGGCTGGTGGGAGATGTGGTGGTTGGAGGTCACTTGGGGCACAGTGATCATGAAATTATAGAATTCTCAATATTTGGTGAAATGAGGAAGAACACCAATAAGACTCTTACATTGGACTTCTGGAGGGCAGACTTTGGCCTGTTTAGGAGACTTATTCAGAGAGTTCCTTGGGAAGCAGCCCTTGAAAACAAAGGAGTTCAGGAAATGTGGGCAAGCTTCAAAACAGAGATCTTGAGGGCACAGGAACAGACTGTCCCTCTGTGCCAAAAGACGAGTCGATGAGGCAAACATCCACTCTGGATGGGAAAGGAGGTTTTGAAGGAACTTAGGAATAAAAGGAGGATGCATCATCTTTGGAAGGAGGGTCAGGTCTCTCAGGAAGTATTTAAGGGGCTTGCTAGGGCATGAAGGGAAGAAATTAGGGAGGCCAAAGCTCAGTTTGAACTTAAAATGGCAGCTTTTGTAAAGGATAATAAAAAATGTTTTTACAAATATATTAGCAGTAAAAGGAAGGGTAACACTGACCTTTGTTCTTCATTAGATGTGGAAGGGAATTTAATACCTGCAGATGAGGAGAAGGCAGAGGTGCTTAATGGCATTTTTGCCTCAGGTTTTAGTGAGAAGATGATTTGCCTTCAGGACAACTGTCCTCCTGGGCTGGTAGATGGTGTCAGGGAGCTGAGTGGGACCACTGTTATCCAAGAGGAGGCAGTCAGAGACCTGCTGAGCTGCTTGGATGTTCATAAATCCATGGGACCAGATGGGATCCACCCCAGGGTGATAGGGAACTGGTAGATGAGCTTGCCAAGCCGCTCTCCATCATTTACCAGCAGTCCTGGCTCACTGGTGAGGTCCCAGATGACTGGAAGCAGCCCGATGTGACACCCATTCACAGCAAGGGTGGGAAGGAAGATCCTGGAAATTACAGGCCAGTCAGCCTGACCTCAGTACCCGGTAAGGTCATGGAACAGTTCACACTGAGTGTCATCACTCAGCACTTCCAGGATGGCCAGGGTGTCAGACCCAGCCAGCAGGGGTTTAGGAGGGCTAGGTCGTGTTTGACCAACCTGGTCTCCTTCTATGTCCAGGTGACCCTCCTGGTGGATGCAGGACAGGCTGTGGATGTGTCTATTTGGACTCCATCCAGGCCTTTGACACTGTCTCCCACAGCACACTCCTGGAAAAGCTGCAGCCCACGGCTGGGCCAGGAGCACTCTGTGCTGGGTTCAGAACTGGCTGGATGGCCGGCCCAGAGAGTGGTGGTGAGCGGTGCTGCATCCAGCTGGGGACAGTCACCAGTGCTGTCCCTCAGGGCTCTGTGCTGGGCCAGCTCTGTTCAATATTTTTACTGCTGACATGGATGAGGGGATTGAGTCCTTCATTAGTAAATCTGCAGATGACACTGAGCTGGAAGCTTAGTTACCTACTTCTACCATCTGTTGGAAGGCAGAAGGGCTCTGCAGGGAGACCTGAACAGTTGGATGGATGGTCAGATTCCAGTGGGATGGAGTTTAATAAAATCACTCGCCAAATCCTGCATTTTGGCCACAAAAACCCCCTGCAATGCTATAGACTGGGGATGGTGTGGCTGGACAGTGCCCAGGCAGAAAGGGACCTGGGGGTACTGGTCAACAGCCAGATGAACATGGGCCAACAGTGTGCCCAGGTGTCAAAGAAGGCCAATGGCTCCTGGCCTGGATCAGGAATGGTGTGTCCAGCAGGAGCAAGGCAGTGATTCTTCCCCTGTACTCGGCACTGGTGTACTTGGCATTCTTCCCCTGTAGTGGCGCCGTACCATGAGTGCTGTGTCCAGTACTGGCCCCTCTGTTTGGGAAGGACGTTGAGATGCTCGAGAGAAGAGCGACAAGGCTGGTGAGGGGCTTGGAACACAAATCCTGTGAGGAACAACTGAGGGAGCTGGGGTTGCTTAGCCTGGAGAAAAGGAGACTCAGAGGTGACCTTATCACTCTCTACAGCTTCCTGAAAGGTGGTTGTAGTTAGGTGGGGGTTGGTTTCTTTCTCCAGGCAGCAAATGTCAGAACGTGAGGACACAGTCTCAAGCTGTGTCAGGGGAAATATAGGTTGGATACTAGGAGGAAGTTTTTCACAGAAAGAGTGATAAAATATCAGAATGGCCTGCCTGGGGAGGTGGGGGAGTCATCATCCCTGGGAATGTTCACAAAAAGACTGGATATGGCACTTGGTGCCATGGGTCAGTTAAGGTGTTTAGGGCATGGGTTAGACTTGATGATCTTGAAGGTCTCTTCCAACCCAGTCATTCTGTGATGCTGTGAAAGCAGCCCACACCTAAAGTCAACATCTGTGCCGACCAAAAGGCAACGCTGTCATCCTTCCTCAGCCCGCTCTCCCTGACCAGGCTGCCTTGCTGTTGGCATGGGTGGTGGGGCAGCAGGGTCATGACATGCGCATGGGTCACAATGGCCTCGGGGCACGATGTCACCGCGGGTCACAAAGGCCTGGTGGGCATGGCCGCCTTTCTGCCAGAGGCCTGGTGGTTTCCATGCAGATGCCCCTGGACACAAAGGCCTTCTTAATGCCTTTGCCCCTTGACTTTGCCTACTCTTGTTCCTCTCTCAATGATCTGCAGCTCTCTCTTGTCCCACCTTTGTTCCTCCCCTCAACATCCCCAAGGAAGCTCTGTGCAAAAGTGCCAAAGTGCTTTTCCCACCCAGTCCACCGTGGGTCCCAGCACACAGCCCCAAGTTGCTGGAGAAAGTTCATCAGGAAGGCAAATGTGGATATTCTCAGTTCAGTCAGAGAGAAAAAGAGAAGGTTTTCTAACCAGGCGAGAGCCTGGGAGACAGTTGGGAAAGAATGTAAATAATTCTCTAATCTATCTTGTTGTTCACATTGTTTATAGATAGGTTCTGCCACCATGCGTCATTCACTGCACACCAATGGTGTGAGATGTTTTTACTCTAAGACCAACGAAATCAGTCCGCACGATGTTCTCTATAAATAGAGTGGTGCATTTGAAATAAATCAGAGTTCATTCTCTTTGTCTTTGATTTGGAGTCATTTTTGTTCCCGTCCTGCTCTACAGCGACACCACTCCTTCTGCTTTTGTCCTTCCTAACAAGGCTATTTTCATCCTAGAATCCCCATGAAATGGGAACCCGGAGCTTGTGGAAGTGCCTGAAAAATGCCCTGTTCCTCTGCAGGGACACTAAGGCTGAAACAGGAGCCGGAGCCCTCTCTGGGGATGCCTTCTCCGAGCTGGAATGTGTGCCGTGCTGGGAGAGGAGCAGGAGGGGGAGAACGCTGGGCGCGGTGAGGAAGGAGCAGGAGGTTTGGGCCTCAGGACATTCCGTCTGCGCCGCTGCCCCGCAATGGGCGGCCGTGCCCAGGGCTCTGGGCCTGGCCCTGCATGCGCTGAGTTCCCGACACTGCGGGAGCTCCCCGGGCTGGGCTCAGGTTCCCGCTGGGACTGGGCAGCAGGCTGGGCTCCACTGGGATCAGCAGCAGCTGGGAATATCTCTGGGCATCTCCATTTTATGCTGCTGCTAGGAAGAAACAATAAAGCGAGCCGAGAAGTTCTGGTTTCTCTTTCTCCTGGTGGATTTTTCATTGTATTTGACACTCCAGAGGCAATTTCTGTGATGGCCTCTGTCAGCTGATTCTATTTCAGCAGCAGCAGCAGCAGCAACAGGGCTGTGTTTGAGCACTGCAGATGTGTCCTGTGTGGCTTTAATTCTCCGTGACTTATTGCTCAGGGACTTGATAGCATTTCAAGACCTGCTAATCATGATGCCTGTGACAAAAAGTCTGAGTTTCCTGTCACAAAAGCACTCTGGGTAGCACTGACAAAATTGCTGGCCAGCTTCTGCAAATCATTTGTAAGAAAAGTCATCTTTGATTGTTCCTGTTGGTTTGGTTGTGGGGTTTTTCCCCTGTGTTTTAGTTTTTTAAGATTGTCCACAAAGGCCATTCCTTGTGCCATTTCTCATTTTGTTTCTCTCTACCTTTGCTGTGGCCCCAGACTGTGTCAATGAGGAGCTGTGCTCTCAGTGGCTTTAAATGAACTAAAGGATCTCCCAGGAAAGTTTTCACCAGAGATCCTCCTTTTGTTCGCTCCTCTGGAGCTGCAGCAGCAATGTCTGTGTGCAGAGCTGGGGGCAGATCAGGGCTGGCACAGCAGCCCTGCTCCTGCTGGCCACACCATTCCTGATCCAGGCCAGGAGCCATTGGCCTTCTTGGCCACCTGGGCACACTGCTGGCTCATGTCCAGCCTGCTGTCCATCAGTCCCTGCAGGTCCCTTTCTGCCTGGCTGCTGTCCAGCCACTCTGTCCCCAGCCTGTAGTGCTGCAGGGGTTGTTGTGGCCAAGGGGCAGGACCCGGCACTTGGACTTGTTAAACCTCACCTTGTTGGATTTGGTTCCTGGATCCAGCCTGTCCAGGTCCCTCTGCAGAGCCCTCCTATCCTCCAGCACATTCACACCCACACCCAGCTCTGTGTCATCTGCAAATTTGCTGATGTTGGACTCAGTCCCCTCATCCAGATCATCAATGCAGACATTGAAATCCACGCTGGCTGGCTCTGATCCCTCGGCCATCCTGTGGGTGCCCTGTGATGGCACTCAGGGTGATCTGTTCCAGAACCTTGCTGGGCACCGAGGTCAGGCTGACAGGCCTGGAGTTCCCCAGATCCTCCTCCCAGCCCTTCTAGGGAATGGGCTCACACTGGCACCTCCAGTGCTCTGGGACCTCCCTGGTGAGCCAGGACTGATGGTAAATGATGGAGAGCAGCTTGGGGAGCTCATCCACCAGCTCCCTCATCCCCCTAGGATGGATCCCATCTGATCCCATACACCTGTGAGTATCTGAGTGGCTCAGCAGGTCCCCAGCTGCTTCCTCCTGGGTTCCAGAGGCCTGTTCTGCATTCTGACCCCATCTGCCAACTCTGGAGAACTCTTGTCCTGAGGACAACCTGTCCTAATATTGAAAATTGATACAAACAAGGTGTTAAGTAGCTTGGACTTTTCCTTATCTTTAGTTCCTATATTCTCCACTGCATCCAATAAAGAGTAGGGGTTCACCATATTCCACATTTTGCCATTAATTTATTCATAGACACATTTTTATTATTTTTCACAGAAGTGGCCAGGTTAATCTCTAATTGAGATTACACCTCTTTCTTTTTTTTTTTTACTGAATGACCTGACAACATCCTCAAATGCTTGCTAAGTTGCCTGACCATTTGTCCAAAGTTAATGCACACTCTTTTTTCCCTTAAGTTCCCACAAAAGCTCCACAGGCAGCCAGGGCAGTCATTTTCCTCACCAGCTTATCTTTGGCCACACTGGGACAGGCTGCTCCTTCCCCTTTAAGATTACTTTCTTGAAATGTGTCCCTCCTTCCTGGACCCCTTTGTTTTTAAGGGTTATTTCCCATTAAAAATCAGAACCTGCTTCGGTACTCCCCAAATCTCCATCCTAAATAGGCCAAAGTCTGCCCTTCCTAATTCCAGTGTGGCAGTTTTGTTGCTGCCCCTCCTTCTTTCACAGAACATTGAAAACTTGATTATTTCATGGTCACTGTGCCCCAGGCAGCCTCCGACCTCCACATCTGCCACCAGCCTTTCTCTCTTTGTGAGCAGCAGGAGACAGAGCTTTCCTTGGCAGTGGAGTGTTACCAAAAATTCGGTAAAACAGAAAACTCCTTCACACCAACGCAGCATTAAGAAGCAGCATTCTTTATTCAGCCGGGTGCACGGGGGATAGCTCCTCCCAAAGCTGAGCATGCTGAGTACAGGAAAGTTTCTGTTCATATTCTGTATTTTGCACACATATTCATTGATTGTCCTGGACTAAATACATATCGGATAATCATTTCCCCAGAATCATTAACATATTTCCCCTCCCCTTTACCCATGTGTTCTTCTGTCCTGGGGGTCTCTCTGGTGGTCCCTGGTGGTTGTGGACCCCAATGTTCCCATGGGCCTGGCTGAGCTGGCAGGACACTGAGGCTGGTGAACTTCCAGTTCCCCTTCTGACACAATGGGCATTGTGTGGTTTCCATAGGCCTGGGGTTTTAGAGAACAAGGTCCAGGTGTCAGCTCACCTGGTGGAGACAATTTATCATCTGGTAACATGAGGTCACAGGGTGGGCTATGACATCATAGGGGGAGTTATGTGAGGTCATTGAGAAGCTATGGCATCATAGATTGCCTCTGTGACATCACAGAACAGACTATGACATCACAGAGCAGGCTGTGACATCACAGAGGGGCTGTGTGACATCCCAGGAGGGCTGTGTGAGGTCACTGGGTTGGTCACTCCGCCCCAGCTCCCCCTCACAGTTTCTCCCAACAAGTCCAATGCTGTTCATGCCCAGCAGGGTCCCTGTCCCCCGGTATCCCCCCGGTCCACCTGGAGCCACATCCCCCACCAAAGGATGTTCCACAGGATCCCCCCCAGTGCCTGACATGGGGAAAAGGGGCCAGGGCTGTGTGACCAGGACATCAAGGACGTGGATTATCCAAGTCCCTGTGGCCTGGGTTGGGTTCCCCAGGGCAGGAAAGATGTTGTGCAGCTGGAGCAGGGTTAGGGAAGGGCCTCCAAGGTGGGGCTGGAGCCCTTGGGCTGTGAGCAGAGGCTGAGGGAGCTGGTCTTTTCCAGCCCAGAGCAGGGAAGGCTGAGGGGCTCCTCATCCCAGCCTGGCAGTGCCAGCGAGTAGGGGATGGAGAACACAGAGCCAGGCTCTTCACCGGGGGCCAGGTGGGAGAAAAAAACCAATGGGTGGAAGGGGCAAGAGGGGAGATCAGCCAGGCCAGGAGGAGATGAAATGAGTCAGGCTGGTTTCAGCATTTCCTCAACACCAAAAGCAGCCTGACCTCCCTTCTCCATCCACCACTGACAGCTTTGCAAATCAGGAATTGTTTGAGCTGTTTTGCCTCCACTCCAGGACGAGCATCCTGATACAAGAACTTAATTGTGTTTATTTTTACCACAGAACCACGTTTGTCTAAAATCAGTTCTAGTATGGAAATCACTTGTGGATGGTGGACTCATCAGACACTGCTGGGACGTTTCACATAGCTCAGGGAAGAGTGCCATTGTTATTAAATTGTGTCCTGTTCAACTGTGGTCTGTTGGCCATGAAGAGAAACTTCCTGTGCCTCCGAGTCTCACCAAGTCCTGACCCCCAAAGGACACAAACCTGATGAGTTGTGGCTCCCAGTCCAGTGGTGGCGCTTGGACCTCCCTCCATCCCCAGAGCAGAGCTCCCTTGTCCCAGAAAGTCCCTGGCAATGCAGGGATGAAGGAAACAGGACAGGCTGTGGGGATCAGGGGCAGGGCACGGCCAGGGATTTGGGGTGGTTGTGAGCCCAGGGCAGGACCTGGCCCTTGGCCTTGGTGAACCTCATCCAATTGTCCTGGGCCCATGGCTCCAGGCTGATATCAATCTATAAACAGGAAGAGAAAATTAAACAGGACAAAAAAGTTCTCTATGCAATGTTTTCAATATAGTATATTCACTTTGAAGACACTTCTGAAATCTGTCCAAATAACACAGAATAATCGAAAACTTCCATTATTCCCAGCAGCTTTTCTTGTTTGGGCATTTTGAACAAACGTTAATAAGCATTTCTCACAGAATTCCTGAACTGAAGAGCTCAAGAAAGAATAGGCCTGGGGAGCAGGAAAATTCATCAGCAGCCTCCAAGTGGCTGAGGATTCATCCCCATCAGAGCAGCAATGACCAGCAATGGGCACAGCTTTGTGGCTGCCCCAGCTCTGGGATGGGCCCTGGGCCTGGAGCAGGAGCAGCTCTGGAGGGCCCCAAGGCCGGGCTCTTGTGCTGGCCTGGGCAGATGGGGTGGCAGCAGGGGCTGCAGAGCTCTCAGCACCTCAGCCCGAGGGGAGCAGGGCACCCAGGGAGCCTCCTTTGGCCTTGGCCAAGCCCCTTCCCCCATGGCTGGGGCTGAGTCCTGGCTGAGCTGCAGCTGCTGCTGTGCCCTGGCCAGGGGCTGAGGCCGTGGGGCCAGTGGCCAGAGCAGCCTGGGCTGAGCAGAGCTGTGGGGCCAGAGCCGGCTGGGCTGTGCTGGGGAGAGGCCCTGGGTGCTGCACAGAGCTCAGGGCAGCTGGCAAAGCTTGCAGGGAGCTGGGCTGGGCTCAGAGAGCCTGGCACAGAAACCATCAGTGTCCATCCCAGCCTGGCTGAGCGTGCAGGGCAGGACTCAGCCCAGGCCTTGTGGGGCAGGGCCAGCGCCTGTGCAAGGCATGGAAAACAGGCAAGTGCCCGAGAGAGGAGGCTGCTCTGTGCCCTTGGGGGCATGGACACAGCAGGAACACTCAGGAGCCCAAAGAGCCTCCATGGCTGTGCTGGAGACCAAGGCTGGAGCAGGGAAATGCAGGGCTGCTGCGCCATGGGGAGGGCATTGAATTCCAGCACACACCTCAGCTCTCTGATGGTCCCGGCACCATGCTGGGCCCTGTTTCAGGCTGGAGCAGAGCAGATGTTGATGGCACAGGAGCCCTGCGGGGCTGGCAGGGACCTGCAGCTTGCAAGGTGCTCTGCTCTCCCTCAGCTCCTCTCTGAGAGATCCAATCCCAGCTCGGCACCTCAGGGCACAAGTGGCACTGCCTGGTCATGGGCACACAGCTGATGTTGACACACAGGGTTAGGAATTAGAAGGGTGTTGATTACAAATAGATATTTAGATTATATATATATTGTTTAATATTTACTGCATTTTACTGTGCTAACTGCCTGTCATGGGATGACAGGGTGCACCTGTGAGAGCAATATGGAAGAATGCAAGGATGTGTGATAAGGGAAGGACGACGTTCATCAAAACAGGACAAAGTTACAAGGCTACCGAGATAACAAGGCTCCTCAGAGCCCCAAACCAGATTAGACCTACCTCATGGTTTGGATTGTGACCGCAGGATCCGTAAGCTTGCACACGAAGACGGGGTGAGAGGGTCAGCTTTGATGATGACCATTTACTTCATCCCCCTGCAACCTCCAAGACAACCACCAGAGACAAGTATGAAGGCGAAGGCACAAGGGACTGATAAGCTGATTAGCATACGAAGCAGAACAAGGTAGAGCCAGGAAATGAATATGCATAGTTGTATTGCAAAGCCTAATGTATATGTAACATTTTAGAGGATAAAAAAGAATGCTGAGAGTGATTAGATGCTCATGCCTTTGCAAAAGTATCCTGCATGTGCCCAGCCAAAAAAATGCCAATGTTATAACTCACTTTGTCTTTGAGTTTTAGAGTCTTTCCACGCATCAATGTCTGCCTGGAAAGGGGCACAAGTTTTAATATCTGGTATTTTCATAATATACAAGCAAATCTTTATTATCTGGGTCATTTGATGGCAAAGAAATGGCAAAGTATTCCCTGCAGGAACAGGAATTTCCTGGATCTACTAGATTCTTCTAGTGACGGCAGGAGAAGAAATACAGATTTTCCCCCCTCCCTTTGCCATCAACATTCAGTCTAATATTTAATTACCCTCTCCCTTCAGGTGTTTCCAGCTCTCCTGGTTAAATGGCCTATCTAAGGACATCTCTTCATTTAGAGCAGCTGGATTTATGTCCTTCCTGTTGCTCCCAGATTTCCTCCTGCAGCTGTTCTCTGGTCATTCCAATTTGTCTCCCTTCACTGCTTTCATGCTTTGAACTTCAGGGAGTTGCCCAGTCTTTCATAAGTTTAAATAACTCCTTAGTCAGCACATTAGTTGTATTTTTATATTTTATATCACCTCTTATGTCTTTGTCAAAATCCTTCCTCTATGGCAATCCCTTGTGGATGGCAGACGTGTCAGACGTTGCTGGGATGTCATAAGGAGCTGAGGGAAGGGTTTTGATGTTTGTTAAATTTTATCATGTTCACATTTTTTATGTTGGCCATGAAGAGAAACCTTCCTGTGCCTCCGAGTCTCACCAGTTCCTGGCCCCTCAAAGGACACAAACCTGATGAGTTGTGGTTCCCGCTCCAGTGATTGCACTTGGACCTCCCTCCATCCCCAGAGCAAAGCTCCCTTGTCCCAGAAAGTCCCTGGCAATGCAGGGATGAAAGAAACAGGACAGGCTGTGGGGATCAGGGGCAGGACAGAGCCAGAGAGAAGAATGACTTTTGCATTTGATGGAGCTGTGCCTTCCCTTGGCTTTGTTGGATGACAAGAAATGAACATCCCTCTGTGTCTGGAGCAGCTTCTTCTCCAAGGAAAGCAGGTGGGAGTGGGAGCCAAGGAGCTGAAACCTGCAGGTGCAGCCTGGGTGGAGGGAGCTCAGATTTGCACAAGGCTGCTCTGAGTGCCAGGGCTTGGATGGGGGAAATGGTGGGTTGGGGGTAGGGACAGAGTCTGACTGATTGTCAGCCATGAAGGGTCTTGATTTTCATATCTATTCCAACTGCATGAGGAGGTACTTGGATTCAGTGTCAATTGGAGATTGCACAGATCAATGTATTACCAGGGAAAAAAAAACTAAACAGGACCAAAAAAATGGTTTCTCACTGACTTTGTAAACATAATACATTCACTTTTAATATACTACTGAGATCTGTTGAATCAAGCACAAAAGATTTGAAAACTTAAATCAAACAATTCCCAGAGGCTTGGCTTGTTAATCTGTTCTGAATGTTAATGAGCCGTGGGACACTGAATTCCTGAAGTGAAGAGCTGAAGCCTCTGGAGCAGTAAAATTCTGCAGCAGCCTCCAAGTTGCTGAGGATGTCAGCAGCCCCCACTGAGGCCATCCCTGCCCAGAGACCGTGGGGGAATGGGCAGACAAGGAGAGCGTCCCTGGGGCTGGGGCAGCAGAACTCAGAGGCACCAGCGGCTCCAGCTAGGAAATGGAGTGTGGAATGTGGCTGTGAAAGCCCTGCCTGGGCTGTGCCAAGCAGCACACACAAGCCCTGACCCCCATCCCCCAAACAATTCTCTCAAGGAGACATTTAAGAGGAATTACAATTGTTTGTGTCCTCTGAGTTGGATGAACAGGAGAAATACCAACAAGAGATTCTTTGGAGCTCCGAACAACAAAACAGCCTTTACTGGGAACTTTAGAAAATCAGAGAAACTTTGGCAGAAGGTTTAATATGACATTCAATTCACACAAAACACTTCCCAAAGCATTAACTTGGCCCATTCAAATTCACAAACTCTAAGCCTGATCAATTTAAAGTTAATCAAAATGTGCGAGAGTACAGAAATAGAAGAAGAAGACACAGAGAGAGAGAAAGACAGAAAAAGATACACAGAAGCACACAGACAGATACCAAATTCTGGATTCCAGAGGGGTTCAGATAGAAATTGCAAGAGGAGGTAGGGTCAAGACGTGTGCTTGCCTTGTGCCCAGCCTTAAGTACCCCTTGGTGTTCCTGGGCCCTTCCCCCAGGTGGGACTTGGGGTCATTTGGTCACTCAGGAGCTGGGCTGGGGGCTCCAGAGGTGGCTGTGGAGCATTGCCTGTGCTGTGCCAGGGACTGGCAGACACTGCTGGGCTGGGATAAAGGCTCTGGGGGGATTGGGGTTCCAGGGCAGGGCAGGGCTGGGGTTCCAGGGCAGGGCAAGGCTGGACCTGCCCCTTCTTCCCCACACATGAAATGTTTCAAGCCAACAATCTCCTCCAGTCTGTCACAACAGGCAGTGTTGGAGGTGAAATCCCAATTCTGGCCAAGGACACCTGGACGAGAAAGACGGTTCTTTTCCATAGCAATGAAAGCCCCAGGTCTCAGCTCATTTCTGGTTTGATTGCCTGGATTTTTTTTGGTTTTGTTGTGGCTTTGTTTCCTTGGTGTGCCTGCAGTGTCCAGTCAGGAGCAGAGTGACTCTTGCCAAGGAACTTTGCCGTGCTGTCGCTTAATATTAAATCTGGTTTTTGCTGATCCCTTGCTGGGGATTTTTTCAGAGCTCTCATGCCCTCGTTGGTAACAGGGTGAAGGAGCCCTGGCCCAGGCTCTGGGGGACACGGGGACGCTGCTGGGGGGTCCCTGTCCCCTGTCCCACCCCCCGTGGCCCCGGTCCCCCGTCCCCGTGTCAGGCTCTGGGGTCGATCTCGTGGAACATCCTCTGGGGGAGGCTGCGGCGCCGGGGACGGGGGGACCCGGGGGGACAGGGGACCCCGCTGTGCACGAGCAGCGTTGGACTTCTCTGGGGGAACTGGGAGGGGGGGCCGGGGTGGAGTGACCTCCCCAGTGGTCTGACACAGCCCCTGTGATTTCACACAGCCACCTGTGATGTCATACAGCCCACTCTGAGATGTATCAGGCCAGCTCTATGATGTCAGAGCCACCTTTGTGATGTTATGCAGCCTTGCTGTGATGTCACAGCCTGCTCTGTGATTTCACAGTCAGCTCTGTGATGTCACAGCCCACTCTGTATTGTCTCAGCCTTCTCTGTGACATCACACAGCTGCTCTGTGATGTCACAGAGCCCTTTTCTATGATGGCAGAGTCTTCTCTGTGACCTCACAGCCCATTCTGTGATGTCACACAGCCAGCCGGTAATGTCACAGCACACTGTTTGACCTCACAGCTTGCTCTGCTCTGTGATGTCATACAGGCATGCTCTGATGTCACAGCCTGCTCTGTGATGTCATATAATAAACCCGTGATGTCACAGCCTACTACGTGATGTCACAACCTGGTCTGTGATGTCACACAATCACAGAATCACAGAATTACTGGGTTGGAAGAGACCTTCAAGATCATCGAGTCCAACCCATGCCCTAACACCACCTCAGCTAAACCATGGCACTGAGTGCCACATCCAGTCTTTTTTTAAACACATCCCAGAATCGTGACTCCAGCACCTCCCTGGACAGACAGTTCCAGTACTTTATCACCCTTTCCATAAAAAAAATTTTCCTAGTATCTAACCTAAATTTCCCTTGGTGCAACTTAAGACAATGTCCCCTGGTCCTGTCAGTTGCTGTGAGGAGAAAGAGACCGACCTCCACCTGACTGCAACCACCTTTCAGGGAGTGTAGAGAGTGATAAGGTCACCTCTGAGTCATCTCCAAGTGAAACAACCCCAGCTCCCTCAGTCGTTCCTCATAGGACTTGTGTTCCAGACCCCTCACCAGCCTTGTTGTCCTTCTCTGGACACGCTCCAGCCCCTCCATGTCCTTCCCAAATTGGGGAGCCCAGAACAGGACAGAGCACTCGAGGTACGTTGCCAGTACAGGGGAGGAATGCCAAGTACCCGAGTGCCAAGTACACGGGAAGAATGACCTCCCTGCTCCTGCTGGCCACACCATTCCTGATCCAGGCCAGGAGCCACTGGACTTCTTGGCCACCTGGGCACACTGCTGGCTCATGTCCAGCCTGCTGTCGACCAGTGCCCCCAGGTCCCTTTTTGCCTGGGCACTGTCCAGCCATGCCGTCCCCAGCCTAGAGTAGTGCAGGGGGTTATTGTGGCCAAAATGCAGGACTGGGTACTTGGACCTGTTGAACTTCATGTTCCTGGACTCTGCCCATCCATCCAGCAATTCCAGGTGTCCCTGCGGAGCCCTCCTACCTTCCCACAGATGGACACGCTCCCAGCTTTTTGTCATCTGCAGATTTACTAATGAAGGACTCAATCCTCTCTCATCCATGTGGTCAATAAAAATATTGAACAGAGCTGGCCCCAGCACAGAGCCCTGAGGGACAGCACTGGTGACTGTCCCCAGCTGGATGCAGCACCACTCACCACCACTCTCTGGGCCGGCCATCCAGCCAGTTCTGAACCCAGCACAGAGTGCTCCTGGCCCAGCCGTGGGCTGCAGCTTTTCCGGGAGTGTGCTGTGGGAGAGAGTGTCAAAGGCCTTGCTGGAGTCCAAATAGGCACATCCACAGCTTTTCCTGCATCCACCAGGAGGGTCACCTGGTCAAAGAAGGAGACCCGGTTGATCGAACACGACCTCGCCCTCCTAAACCCCTGCTGGCTGGGTCTGACACCCTGGCCATCCTGGAAGTGCTGTGTGATGACACTCAGTGTGAACTGTTCCATGACCTTACCGGGTACTGAGGTCAGGCTGACTGGCCTGGAATCACCAGGATCCTCCTTGCCACCCTTGCTGTGAATGGGCATCACATTGGGCAGCTTCCAGTCATCTGGGACCTCACCAGTGAGCCAGGGCTGCTGGTAAATGATGGAGAGCGGCTTGGCAAGCTCATCTGCCAGCTCCCTCATCACCCTGGGGTGGATCCCATCTGGTCCCATGGATTTATGAACATCCAAGCAGCTCAGCAGTTCTCCGACTGCCTTCTCTTGGATAACAGTGGCCCACTCAGCTCCCTGACACCATCTACCAGCCCAGGAGGACAGTTGTCCTGAAGGCAAATCGTCTTCTCACTAAAAACTGAGGCAAAGAAGGCGTTAAGCACTTCTGCCTTCTCCTCATCTGCAGTTATTAAATTCCCTTCCACATCTAATAAAGAACAGTGGTTGGTTTTACCCTTCCTTTTACTGCTAATATATTTGTAAAAACATTTTTATTACCCTTTACAGAAGCTACCATTTTAAGTTTAAACTGAGGTTTGGCTTCCCTAATTTCTTTCCTATATACCCTAGCAAGCCCCTTAAATACTTCCTGAGAGACCTGACCCTCCTTCCAAAGATGATAAATACTCTTTTTATTCCTACATTCCTTCAAAACCTCCTTGCCCATCCAGGCTAGATGTTTGCCTTGTCGACTCGTCTTTCAGCACACAGGGACAGTCTGTTCCTGTACCCTGGAGATCTCTGTTTTGAAGCTTGCCCACCAATCCTGAACTCCTTTGTTTTTAAGGGCTGCTTCCCAAGGAACTCTCAGAATAAGTCTCATAAATAGGCCAAAGTCTGCCCTCCGAAGTCCAATGTAAGAGTCTTATTAGTGTTCCTCCTGACTTCACCAAATATTGAGAATTCTATAATTTCATGATCACTGTGCCCCAAGTGACCTCCAACCACCACATCTCCCACCAGCCCATCTCTATTTACAAACAAGAGATCTAACATAGTCCCTCTCCTGGTGGGCTCACTCACCAGCTATGACAAAAAATTGTCCTCCACAAACTCTAAAAATTTCCTGGACTGCCTCTTTTCAGCTGTATTGAGTTCCCAGCAGATGTCCAGCAGGTAGAAGTCACCTAAAAGAGCAAGGGCTGATGATCTAGAAATATTCTCTAGCTGCTTAAAAAATAACCTGTCCACCTCTTCTTCCTGGCTGGGTGGCTGTTAACAGACTCCCAGTAGGATGTCAGCCTTGTGGGCCTTCCCCCTAAGTCTCACCCATAGTCATTCGACTCCATCATCATTAGTTTCAGCACCCACAGCATCAAAAGCCTCCCTAATGTAAAGGGCCACCCCTCCACCTCTTCTCCCTTTCCTGTCTCTCCTGAAGAGCTTGCAGCCATCCAGTGCAGCGCTCCAGCCATGTGAGTTGTCCCACCCTGTTTCTGTGATGGCAATTACATCATAGCTCTGGTGCTGCACCTTGGCCTCCAGCTCTTCTTGTTTGTCACCCATGCTGTGTGCATTGGTGTACATGCACCTCAGCTGGGCTGCTGATTTCACCCCTCACTCAGGCTTACCACCCATGAGTCTGCTTCCAGACAACCCAGCTACATCTCCCTCCCCCTTCAGACCTAGTTTAAAGCCCTCTCAACAAGTTCTGCCAGTTCATGAGCTAAAATTCTTCTGCCCTTAGGAGAAAGATGGAGCCCGTCTGGTCCAAGGAGGCCAGGTGCTGTAAAAGTTGCCCCATGATTAAAGAATCCAAAATTTTGACGATGACACCAACCCTTGAGCCACTCGTTGATAATGTGAGCTCTCCTATTGCTTTCACCGTTTTTCTCAGACTCCAAAGGGACTGAGGAAAAGACTGTCTGTGCCCCTGTCCTATTAACCACCTGACCCAATGCCCTAAAGTCCCTTTTAATTGCCCTGACACTCCTCTTCTCAATCTCATCACTGCCAGCCTGGGGTATCAGCAGTGGGTAATAATCAGAGGGCTGAATCAGCCCAGGCAGTGTGTCAGTGATATCCCGTACCCGGGCCCCAGGGAGGCAGCAGACCTCTCTGTGAGGTGGGTCTGGTCGACATATGGGGCCCTCTGTCCCCTCAGAAGGGAGTCACCCACCACGATTACCCTTCTTTCCTTTTTGATGTTAGAGGTGCTGAACTGTCTCACAGATGAATCATAATTGGGAGGCTCACAGGGCAGATAAATTTCTTCTAAACCATCTGGCTGACTCTCCAGGTGCAGGGGATCATACCGATTCTGAAGAGGCTCCTGGCTTGGGAGAGGGGGTTGGGAGGGATTTTTATTATTACCTCCTCGAGTAGGTACCCACTCCCACTCCCCTTCATCAGCCAGGTGTCCTTCTATAGCCTGACAGTGGGAGGTGTGGCAGACAGCGGGAACCAAGGAGAGCATTGCTGCACTGCCAGACCTCATGGAACCAAGGATCCATTGTGACACTGCAGGGCCCTGGGGCACCACGGTGCCATTGTGACACTGCAGGGCCCAAGGATCCAAGGGACTTTGTGACACCAGAGGGACATTGTGACACTGGGAGGCCTCATGGAATCATGGAGACCATTGGGACAATCTGGGGCCTCATGGAACCGTGGTGACACCAAGTTGGATGGGGGTGTTGATCTGCTGGAAGGCAGGAGGGCTCTGCAGAGGGACCTGGACAGGCTGGATCCAGAAACCAAATCCAACAAGGTGAGGTTTAACAAGTCCAAGTTCCGGGTCCTGCACCTTGGCCACAACAACCCCTGCAGAGCTACAGGCTGGGGACAGAGTGGCTGGACAGCAGCCAGGCAGAAAGGGACCTGCAGGGACTGATGGACAGCAGGCTGGACATGAGCCAGCAGTGTGCCCAGGTGGCCAAGAAGGCCAATGGCTCCTGGCCTGGATCAGGAATGGTGTGGCCAGCAGGAGCAGGGCAGTGATTCTTCCCCTGTGCACGGCACTGGTTGGGCAGTACCTCGAGTGCTGTGTCCAGTTCTGGGCCGACCAATTTAGGAAGGATCTGGAGGGGCTGGAGCGTGTCCAGAGAAGGGCAACAAGGCTGGTGAGGGGTCTGGAGCACAAGTCCTGTGAGGAGCAGCTGAGGGAGCTGGGGTTGTTTATCCTGGAGAAGAGGAGGCTCAGGGGACACAAGGCGGTGTCAGGGCACAGGTTGGACTTGATGATCTCCAAGGTCTTTTCCAGCCTTGCTGATTCTGTGATTCTGTGAAACCACCCTGGGAGCAGTTGCAGGAGGAGCCCTGGGCCTCCTCTTCAGAAGCTCCAGCAGCCCAGGTCCCTCAGCTTCTCCTCACAGCCCCAAAGCCCATCCTGTCAGTCCTGCAGAGCCTCTGCAGCCCCTCCTCACTTCCCAGAACAGGCAGCCCCACAGCCAGACACAGCAGCCCAGATGTGCCCCCCTGGCCTGGGGTGCCTCTGGCAAGGGAGCAGCACGAGGCACTGCAGGAACCTGCAGACAATTCCTGCAGCACTTGTGGGATGATCCTGCTCCCCAAGGGACGATCCCATGGTGCCAAGTCAGGAACTGGAATGGGGAGTGGGGCCAGACAGGAAAGGGCAAACAGGGATTGGCTGGGTGCCGGGGAGGGAACAGGGATGGGCAATGGGAAGATATTTTTATCATGAAGTGTAAAGAAAGCAAAGGTGAAGCCAAGGAAATGCTCAGGGCAGTTTGGGGGTGGCTGCCAGGCAGCCCTGGCTCTGAGCAACAGCGTCTGCAGTGGGACAGGAAACTGCCAGCTGATGGGAACAAACTTTGTGGCTGGCTGCAGAGGCCAGGACAAAGCTGAGTGGTTTCCCTTGCGTCCCCCAGCCCTTCCTGGCCCCAGGGGCTGCTGGCATTTGTGCTCCCTCAGGTTCATGTCCCCACAGCAGCAGCATGGGGGTGCTCCCGCCTGCTGTGTGCAATGCAAACAGGGGCTCCTGAGCCAGCGCTGCTGTGGCTGTGCCTGCAAGGATGGGGCACCTGTGTGAGCTGGGGGAGAGGCCAGGGCTGCAGAGGGGGGATGTTGTTGGCAGCTCCATCAGGACGCTCTGGGACGCTGCCCTGGGCTGTCCAGCGCACTGGGGATGGATCAGCCCCTGCTCTGCTGCTCCTTCCCGTCGGCCCCAGGGCCCTTGCAGAGCACCAGCCATGCTGTCTGCCCCCAGCCTGCCCACGGCCAGCCTGGGGCTGCTCACGGGGGTTTTCTGTGCTGAGCACTGGCCTGGCCGTGTTCTTGAGAGAGCCTGGGCAAGGAGCCTGGAGCCCCCAGGCCCTGGCCTGAGGCGTCAGCGCTGCCCCAGCAGTGCCCATGGGCTGTCCCTGCTGCAGCCCCGGCACTGCCACCCCCAGGACTGTGCCCGGCCCCGAGAGCACTCAGGCCCTGCAGCAACACCAGGGCCACCAGGGCAGCGGGGCAGGGCCACGGGAGCAGCACTGGCAACACCAAGTGCTGCTGCTGCTGGGCACAGCTGCTGTGCCAGCACTGATCTGCCCCAGCTCTGCACACAGACATTTCTGCTGCAGCTCCAGAGGAGGCAACAAAAGGGCATCTCTGCAGAAAACTCTGCTGGGACATCCTTGAGTTCCTTTAAATCCACCATGAGAGCAGCCCCTCACTGATACAGTCTGTGGCCACAGGGAAGGTGGAGGGAAACAAAATGAGGAATGGCACAAACAATGGCATTTCCTTGTGGACAATATTTAAAAAACTAAAACAAAGTAAAAAAGCCCACAACCAAAGCAACAAGAAGTATAAAAGATGACTTTTATTTCAAGTGATTTGCAGAAATTGGCCAGTTGTTTAATATTCCTGAAAAATGTCCAGTCATCAGTGTCCACACTGCAGCCTTGAGCTCCTGGTTCCTCAGGCTGTAGATGAGGGGGTTCAGAGCTGGAGGCACCACCGAGTACAGAACTGACACTGACAGATTCAGGGATGGGGAGGACATGGAGGGGGGCTTCAGGTGAGCAAATGTGCCAGTGCTGAGGAACAGGGAGACCACGGCCAGGTGAGGGAGGCAGGTGGAAACGGCTTTGTGCCGTCCCTGCTCAGAGGGGATCCTCAGCACGGCCCTGAAGATCTGCACATAGGAGAAAACAATGAACACAAAACAGCCAAATGCCAAACAGGCACTAACAGCAATGAGCCCAAGTTCCCTCAGGTAGGATTTGGAGCAGGAGAGCTTGAGGATCTGGGGGATTTCACAGAAGAACTGGCCCAGGGCATTGCCATGGCACAGGGGCAGGGAAAATGTACTGGCCGTGTGCAGCAGTGAATTGAGAAAGGCACTGGCCCAGGCAGCTGCTGCCATGTGGGCACAAGCTCTGCTGCCCAGGAGGGTCCCGTAGTGCAGGGGTTTGCAGATGGACACGTAGCGGTCGTAGCACATGATGGTCGGGAGGAAATATTCTGCTGAGATGAAGAAGGCAAAAAAAAATAGTTGGGCAGCACATCCTGTGTAGGAGATGGTGCTGGTGTCCCAGAGGGAATTGTGCATGGCTTTGGGGACAGTGGTGCAGATGGAGCCCAGGTCGCTGAGGGCCAGGTTGAGCAGGAAGAAGAACATGGGTGTGTGCAGGTGGTGGCCGCAGGCTACGGCGCTGATGATGAGGCCATTGCCCAGGAGGGCAGCCAGGGAGATGCCCAGGAAGAGGCAGAAGTGCAGGAGCTGCAGCTGCCGCGTGTCTGCCAGTGCCAGCAGGAGGAAGTGGCTGATGGAGCTGCTGTTGGACATTGGCTGTGGCTGCACATGGGGACCTTTTCAGGAAGAAAGGACAGTGAAGAGTTAGAGGAGATACCCGTAACCAAAACCAAAGCCATTGCCCATACAACCTCCTCTGGAACACACAAACGTGGTTTTAGTGTTTACGAGATCTGGGGTTTCCCTTATAAGCTTCCCCATATCACTGCTGGTATTCTTGGATATCAGAAACCCTCAGAATTTCCACTGCCTCCAGAGATAACGAAGCAAGTTCTGTGAGGCAAAGGCATGAGAGGAGATTGAAGGCAGATGGTCTGTCATTCTGACCTGTTCAGAGTTTCTCCAAGCTTTAACCTCTCTCAGGTGGAGGGTTATTGCTTTCCCATGCTTCTCCTAAAATGTCATGAGGTACTGCTGAGAGCAGATGGATCCAGCACAGCCCAGCTCCACATTTGCAGCCAAGGACTCACGTTGCTCATTTCATCAACCCAGCAGCATTTTCAGTGTCACAACACCTCTGCCTTTCCCCATCAACCTTATAACTCAGAGATGTTCTAGGACAGGTTTGCATCCTGGATTGAAGCTCCCAGCTGGGACTGGAATCTCAGGGAGACTTCCAAGTGTCCTTCTGATGGCACTGGATGCAGGGAGATGCAGCTCCTTCCCTGGCTGCACTGACAGCATTGCCCAGAGCCGGGCACTGGGGACAGCTGTGTCGCCCTGAGCCAGCTGTGCCCCCTGCCAGAGCCCCCAGTGCCGGGCAGCTGCTCCCAGCCCTGTGCTCTGCAGAGGGAACTGGGCCCAGGGCTGCAGAGCTGTCCCACGGCTCTGCTGCAGCTCTGCCTGCACAGGAGGGGCTGCACGCCTTGGAGCCCCGGCCCTGAGGGCAGAGGCTGTGCTGGGGGGACAGGAGGGAGGGGGCTTGTTCAGAGGGAGGGGCTGCACTGGAGGGGATCCTCTGGACATCTCTAAACTCTCCCTGCCACAGCATTTCTGGGTTTTGCTTTCTCTCCTTCCCTGATCTTCTCTCTGCTTCCTGGGAATTTTCCTCCTGCAGGTGTTTCCCTGTGCCTGAGCTCTCCCTGCCAGCAATCACAGACCCCAAATTTCTGTGCACTCTCCTTGGCCTGACAGAACCCTGCCTGTTTGCAGGGCATTGGCTGGGGGCAGGTTCTGTTTGCAGCTTGGAGAAAGGACAGCTCAGACTGAGCCTGATGGCTCCAGCAGAGGTGATGCTGGTGCTGTCCATGGGCAGAGTGGCTGGAGGCACATTAGGGATGTCCTGTGCACCTATTGATCCCTAAAAGTAACAGTTTGGATGTCTCAGGTGCTTGTCAAAATTCCTAATCAACCATTAATATTTATCCCCCCTCCCTGCCATTCTCCAATAGCAGGAAACTGAATAAAAATTCTTAGGAAATGTCCTAATTTTTATCAAAATCCTTGTTTTGGAAACATTCTATGACAGATCAGAAGCCCTCAGCATATCAGAGCGTCATGAGCATTTCACCTCCCCTGCACCAGAAATACTCAGAGAATGTACTCACAGGGTCTGTGGGTATTGGGATGTTCCAGCTGTAGGAGATCACTCCAGGAGCTGCAGCTGCATTGTCCTGCAGCCAGAGGTTCCTGTGCCAAGGGCTGCCAGTGATTCTGCCCCAGGCACTTCTCAGCACCTTCCCAGCCCTGACTGATGGAAGCTCTCTGTGCCTCTGTGCTGTGCCCGGGCTGGCTGCAGGCAGTGCCCCAGCCCTGCTGGGCTGGGAGAAGAGCTGCTCATCCAGAGAAATGTGCTTTTGAAGCTCTCCTTGGTTACCAGCATCACCCTCTGTGCCAGGAGCCCGGCCCAGCTCAGCAGCACAGACACAGCACAAGGACTTTAATGACCCTCTGGGGCTTTGTGCTCAGGCCCTGAACATCAGGCCCTGAGAGGGAGCTGCAGAAACCTCTCCAGAGCTCCAAGTCAGAATCCAACTCCAAAGTTTCTTTGACTTTTAATGGGTCCCACTGAGGGACACGACTGAGAAAGTGTCCCCAGGCCCCAGGCAGAGCAGAGAACTGGAGGCACTGATGACAGGTGGGGACAAAGAGAAGCCAAGTCTTGGTGCCCTGGGGCACAGCAGGGTCTGTGCCACCAAGGGCTGTCAGGAGACACCTTGTCCTGAGGCACTGGGGCCTCCTGGCACAGCCCCAGCCAGGCTGGGCACTGTCAGCCCCTTGTCCTGCCCTCAGCATCTCCCCCTAGCCCACATCCCAGTGGCCTCAAGGATCTGCTGGAAGGAGTCCCTGGGGAGCCTTGCTCAGGAATGGCCCGGGGGCTCCTTCATGCTCCCAGGGACTACAGGTTTTTCAAAGCACTTTGGCTTTGGCTTTTGCCTTGGAGTCCCTGAGAGCTTTGTGCAATCATGGCCTCCAATTATCTGCTGTAATTAGTCCCTGGAGAGGCTTTGTCAGGAACAACAGTCAGTGGGGCTCATGAATGCTTCAAGGTGCTTCAGTTCTTTTAAGGTACTTGGTGTTTCCCTTTTGATACAGATTCTGTGAGAAAGATTGTGCAGTCACAGCCTGAAATTATCTGCTTTAATTAGCCCCCTGAGAGCTTTGTGCTGACACTCAGTGGGGCTCATTGATGCTTTGAGATACACAAGGAGTTTAAGGTACTTTGGATTGTCCTTTTCACTCTGAGTCTCTGAGAGGTTTTTGTGCAATCCTGTCCTGCAATTCTCTCCTCCAAGAAGTCCATGAGGAGCCTGTGTTGGGGATGGACCTCAGTGGCACCCAAGAATGCTTTGAGACACTTTGGGTTTTTTCTCTGCCTTTGACTCCTGGACAGGTTTGTGCAATCTCCTCTCAGGCCCTGAGGTTTCAGGGCTCAGCTCCAAATGCACCACGGGGCTCATTAGGATGAAGCAAGTCCTGAGAAGCGATGGCTGTGCTTTGATTTCTCTCTGCTCTAGTGCAGTTCATCTGGAAGGTTTCCTTTTACACTTATGGAGAAATATTTCAAAGAACTTCTAAGAAATATGTATTCCTATTTTAAAGAGTGTCTTTTATTACTGTTCTCTTTAGAGAAGAGCTGATTGCAGCATTCTGTGATTGATATTGATGTAGGGCCGCTCCTAAGGAGGTCTGGCCAGGTCAGAGAAGTTTTACCTTGAGGTCTGACCCATTGTGGACAACCTTGCCCCACATTCCTCAACCCCATGTGAGAAACAATTTTCACTTTCAAAAATGTATACGGTTTTATTAAGACCTTGTCAAAATACAACAGAAGAGTGAATAAAGTAAAGAATACAGTGCCAGGAGCAAAGGATTAAGTCACCATGTGCTCATCTACAAAATGGATGTTCTGTCTTTTATACCTCCAGCCCCTCCCAAAGTCTTGTCAATCCACTCCTCCTTCGCTGTCCAGTGGTGGAGATCACTTTCTTACAGCTTGATTGGAGCTCAGGCGCTGCCATAGCAACAAGCCGACCCTCCCAAATGCCCTGACTACTGAGGGCATCCCATGATAACAATGCAAGGGGGAAGGGAAAGATAACTATACACCTGCACAACTTCTCTTAACATCTACTTAATATTCACTCCTTAATTGGGAGAGTCAACCATAGGATTACTCATCTATAACAAACCCCCCTTTTCTTTTTCTATATGTCATTATGCTTGAACAATTAAGTAAGAAATTTTTTTATTGAAAGAGTCATACTAGCATCTGTTGATGTGGGCAAGGACAGTGGGAACAGGAGAAAAATCTCAGGTTTTCCTTAGACACACTTATTTGGAATGGACAAAAAGGGCCTAACAGAGGTCCAGGATGGCTTTGACTCCCATCTATCATGCCTATGTGTTTGCTACCCATAGTCAGTGTGTCTTAGGGGTCCAGAGGCCAGCTCGGTCTCGCCCTCCAGTCCCTGTTGTATTCAAAGACAGTTGGGGAATGACAGTGGTCCAATATGGCCTTTTGTCCCTACCTTACCATGCCTACGGGGTTGCTACCCACAGCAGGGCTATGGAGTCTTCTTGGAAGTGAACAAAGGGGTCTTGCCCTCCTTCCTTTGTCTTATTTTCTTAAAGAAGCTGCCCCATTACCTCTTACGGTCCCTTGTGTACTTCCCCTCAACAGGTGCTGGTAATTCTCACCCATTAAAACAGGAAGACAGTTCTCAAGCTGGTTGGTGGAAGCTTGACTTTAGGCGTCTTGGTGTTTTTCTGGTTGTCTTTCAGTATCTGCCTGAGAGTCAATCTTGTTTCAACTGGCCTGGATGTTATGTGTAGTTGATTCTTTGTGTTTTTCCTGCTGGGCCTTTAACTCTGTTGGCATGAGTCCATCTGTGGGCATGAGTCCATCCCCACTCTGCAGTTCACACGGCTGATTCGGTGGTGAGCAGTACCTGAAAGGGACCTTCCCATTGAGGAGTTAAAGGCTGATCCCTCCATGACTTGATCATCACCCAATCGCCAGGATTAATATTATGGATTCTGAAATCCAGGGTGGTAGTTTGAGGCATTGCCCCTTTATGTCTTAGCCCTTCTAAGGTTTCTGCTATAGACATAACATATTTCTTGGCATTGGCTTCCCCTTCCTCATAGGTGGCAACCCTCTGGGGTGAGGTCAAAAAGGGTAACCCAAACGTCATTTCATAGGGTGACACCCCCAGATCTGACTGGGGTTGAGTTCTAAGTCTTAATAAGGACAAAGGGAGACATTTTATCCATGACATTCGGGTTTCAATCATCAGCTTATCTAGAGCTCTTTTAAGAGTTTGTTTCATCCTCTCAATGTGACCAGAATTCTGTGAATGCCATGGAGTGTGTAATTCCCATTTACTCCCAGGGTTTGAACAACTTTTTGCAATATTTTAGAGGTGAAATGAGTTCCTTGGTGTCATGTTCCGCTTGTGCAGGGTGTCATGATGGTTCTTTTCACTGATCCTAAAAGTGCAAAAAGGCAAACAACAAGGGACTATTTGTTAATCATAAGAAATGCACCTTTATTAGGGGCCAAAACAGTAAATGCGATAGTGGGGATCAGAAAGGAGATAAAAGATAAAGAGAGAGAGAAAAGAGGGGGATGGGAATAGCTACCAACACAGGCGAGATCCTCACTGGTCTGGACGATGGGGATCCGTCTGGTCGTGTCGGGGAAGTCTTCAAAGTTCTGGTCAACTCAGGGGTCCAGTTATACTCCACAGAGGAAAAAAGGGGGGAACATGCAGGACAATGAGAGTCTATTGTGATTACTGCAGGGGAACAGGTGAGTCCACTGAAACCACCAAAGCAGGACAAACACAATGAAGAATAAGTCCACTGAAATTACTGAAGAAGAACAGGTCATGTCATTAGTGGTTTCCCCACTCCCTGTGGGAGGGGTTTCAGTCTCAGTCCTTAGGAGGAGGGTTTTCCATCTCTGTCCGTCTGTCACAGTGGTAACGGGGCAGATGAGAGGTCTTCAGTGAGAGACCATTAGGGTCACCCCAAAAGTTCATTCAGCTTCAGGAGGAGAGTGGGCAAATATGCAGTAGGCCATTCCTTGCTGTGTTCATGACAGGTCCTTGCCAATTCCTTGCCAAGGCCTTCCCAACTCCTTGCCCAGTCCTTGCCAGGCCTTGTTCGGAACAGCTAACGTAACGGTGCAGCAACTGCACCTGCACTGCCGCTCTCTCCAAGCCGGTACTGCAGTGGGGGAAGGGGTTTCTCCTCGTGGCAATCGGTAGGCAAAAGTGGGGGCTTCAGACGGCCTCTTACACTTGGTCTGAATCAATCCTGTTCACCATCCCATATTGGGGAATGATTGATTCTAGAAGTGTTTTACTCACAACATTGGCATTGGCTTTAACCGTGGGTACCACCTCTACCCAATGAGTCAGGTCAGCTACTATCACTAGCAAAAACTTCCAACATTACCTGGGGAAGCTCAGTAAAGTCTACTTGGATGTTTTGAAAGGGCTGTAAGGCTAGTTCTCGCCCTCCCCTGGTGTTTTCCTCATGACCTTCTCATTTACTTGTTGGCATATCTCACACCTTTCAATTACCTGCTTAGCTATCCCAAAAATTCCTATGCAGGCCCAGTCCCTTAGAAATTGATCACTTAGCACTTGTGTACCCCAATGTGTTGTTCCATGTATGCCTTCTAGCATTTTCCTGGCAAAAGGTTTATTCAACATTTGCCTCCCATCTGCTAATCTCCACTTCCCTTTGTTATCTTTCTTGGTCCTGTTTTGAGGAATTCTTTCTCTTCTGTCTCACTGAATACGGGGACTTCTTCCATTTCTCTCATAGGGGTTAATGCTATCATTAGTTTTTCTGTTCCTGGTTCGGATGAATTCTTAGCATCTAAATCTGCTAAATGGTTCCCTCGTGCTTCTTGAGTCACCCCTTTTTTATGTCTTTTAACATATACTGCTGCCACTTCTTCTGGCAATTGTAAGGTTTCTAATACTTCTAAAATAAGTTTTTAGTTCCTTTCCCCTTGAATTTAATAGCCCACTCTCTTCCCAAATTTTTCCAAAGGTATGCAGTACTCCAAAAGCATATTTTGAGTCTGTATATATCGTTTCTCTTTTCTGTGTGAATATTTCCAGAGCTCACTTTAGGGCATACAACTCACATGCTTGGGCTGACCAGTTGGAAGGTAACTTTCCATTTTCTAGGGCCACTAACTCTTCATCTACTATAGCCCACCCCAATACCCTGTGCCCTGGATTACCCGTGAAAATCCATCGATGTACAATCGTTTTCCACCTTGGAGTGGTTGATCTGTTAGGTCCTCTCTTACTTTAGTTTGATAGTTTATAACTTCTAGGCAATTATATATTAATTCCTCACCTGGTTTTCCATCTAAAGCTAGGCAGGGTTGAGTTGGTTACTCACAACTAGCTCTAAACCATTGTCTATTAAGATGGGTTCATATTTTAGTAGTTGGGAATCAGTGAGCCATTTCTCAGCCTTTTAGCTGAGGATACTCCTTACTTAGTGTGGGGTATATATTTTCAGTTTTCCTCCAAAGGTTAATTTTTTGCTTTCTTCTACGAGTGGGGTGCTCGCTGCCACCGCCTGAATGCAGGTTGGCCACCCCCAGCTGACAGGGTCTTGCGGTTTTGATAAATAGGCCACTGGTTTCCTGGATCCTCCCCGGTCCTGGGCTAACACTCCATGTGCTGCCCCTTTTTCTATATCCACAAACAGATAGAAGGGTTTGTCTAAGGCAGGAAGACTCAGTGCTGCTGCACTGACTAATTTTTGCTTTAAAGCTTCAAAATTTGCTTGTTGTCTTCTTCCCACCTAATCTCTTCTTCTACTAACTTTTCATACAAGAACCTGATGGCCTGCGTGTATCCTTCAATCCATAGCCTGCAATATCCCAACAGGCCTAAAAACCTTCTGACTTCTCTCTCTTAGTTTTTGGTCATGGGAGTGAGGCTATCCCTGCAATTCTCTCAGGGTTCAACCGCCAGCTCCCTTGACAAATCACATGTCCTAGGCATTTTACTTCCCTCCCTACAAATTGGAGTTTCCCTTTTGATACTCAAAGTCCTTGGTCCCCCCAAAAATTTAACAGTGCTGTGGTGGATTCTCAAACTTTGAGATACCCTGAGAGGAGCCCAGTGCTCCTTGCTCCCCTGTGCTGACACGTGAGTGTTTGTCTGGTTTCGGGATGGCCCTGGCTGTGTGAGGGGTGCTACGTGGACACGAGACAGCCGGTCCTGTCCCGCTGGTTCCCAGCAGTGCCTCACAGCAGTCCTGCATCCACGTCAGGATGCCGGCCAAGAGAGGTCCTGGGAGCTGAGGCAGCTGATTTTAAGCTTGTGCAGGTGCCTACAGGCAAAGGCCAACGGTGTTCCCTCAGGATACAGCAGTCCTGAGGGGTCTCCATCATTCAAAGAAATCAGCTGACAAATGCATTTTCAGCCAAAAGCCCTTTTATTGACCTGGCAGGAGGGCAGGGGTCTGCACCCCACTAAAGTGTTTCTCTGCCACATATAAATTTCAGTGGGTTGATGTCGCAGTTGTATCAAAATCACCATCCATCTCTACACTGCTGAGGTGATTCCATAGGCAGGCGGTTGGAAATACATTGTGTCAGATTCCCATACTTGAAGCTGATGTCCAGGCCCTGGCCAGGAGCGATCTCCATGCCCCAAAGCAGCACAAAGTCTTCCTCAGGGCTTCCCTGCACAGGGCTGATTCCACACTTGCCCTTAGTTCTTGTGGTAGACTGTGTCTAAAGATTTTTGTCATGTCACTCTCATGTCAAGTTAGGCCATCAGGTTTTTGTTATGCTAACTGGTGCGAAGTACTTAGGTATGTCTGTGCTAATTACTTGTTTACTCATGTGAATGGCTTGTGCTTACTTATGTCAAACCAAGGCCTTGTTCCATCCCCAAAGGTGCCTGAGGCCACCCCCTCCTTGTGGCACCAGTTGCTTTCCTGTGGAATGTTCTACCTCCCCAAGGGTAAAGAGGGAGCTGCAGAAAGAGCGTGCCAGGCTGTTCTCCATCCTTTCCCAGCACTCCTGGTGAAGTGGAGAAGTCCGAGCTGAGCGCAAAGGTGCAAATGGAACAGCCGTGCACAGGAAGGCTCGGTGGGAAGGATGATCCAGGATCCATAGGCCTGGCAGCCTGAGCGTGCTCCAGGGGAAGGCCTTGGAGCAGATCCTCCTGAGTGCCATCCCACGGCACCTGCAGGGAACCAGGGCGTCTGCTGGAGGGTGGGAAAGCTCTGCGGAGGGACGGGGACAGCTGGGGCTCCTGGCAGGGTGTCGAGGGCTTCTGTGTGGGAGTCTGGGGGGCTTGGTGCTGGTGGGGTGCTGGAGAAGGAGTTGTCTGGAAGGTGAGAGGTCTAGGCTGGAATTTGAGTCAGTTTGAAGGCAGCATCTGTGCTTTGGCACAGCTTTGGTTAGGGAGGGCAGAAGGAATATCTGTGACTTTTCCTCTTCATGGTCCTGATTGTCCTGCAGGGAACAAGAGGGGAGAGCTGTACTTTACTGGCCACTCAGATCTCTGTACCAGGGGGAGGATTGGCCCTTTTGCCATCTACTCAATTCTTTGAGCTACTTTTCTACCACTGAGTGGACTTTGATTTCTTGAGAGCTTTTATTTCTTTAGAGAATGAGGATATTATCATCCCTACTTAGAAAACCAAAGAATGGCCCTTGTTTTTGCCCTTTTTTTTCTGTAGTGCTCTGTTCTGTAAAGTGACCCTCAGTGGATGAGGTTAAGGCAAATGAGTTGCTGCTTTGAGATTGGAAGCAAAATTCCAACTCTTCACCTCCCCAAACCATCCCAATTAATTTGGGAAGTTTGCAACTTTTTGGAACTACTTGAGTTGAGCAATGGGAAGTAAAGCTGTCGTGAACTGATGAGTCTTAATTGCGAGACTCTTCTGTGCCTTCACCGCTAAGGTGTTTTTGTGCTGAAGGCAATAACGGCAATGAGAAAATAATTTCAGCATGGAGTAAGAGCTTCTGACAGAGAACAAGTATTGCCAGCGTTGCTGCAGGTGCTCCTGCCAACAGCCCCTGCAGGCAGGAGCACAGCCCCCAATGCACGTGGGCTTTGGCTCCCTCTGGCACAGGAGCCCCCCACGGGCACAGGTCTCTGGGGCAGGAGACGGGCACCAGTGCTGCCAGGGCTCGGGGGGTGGCAGGTCTGCTTGGGTAGGGACTCTGCCACACCTGCTGATGTCAGCGCTCCCCGGGCCCCAGGGGTCAGAGCAGCATTCGTGCCCTGGCCCACACGTTCCTTGTCTGTGTCACACCCGCGGGTTTAGGATGGCCACCAGCCGAGACGTGTCCCAAGGAGGCCGTGCCAGCTTCTGTGAAGGCCCCGTGCCCTTCCCAGCGCGGCTGCGTTGGCAGCCCTGAGGGCTCCTTCTGCTGCCCTGAGCCCGCAGAGCAGGGCAGTGTTTGCTGATGGTTTGAGCCGTTCCCAAAGATCCCGTCGGGCTGTCTTAGACACTTGGGGTGAGGGATTCCTTCCAACCTGAGCCACTTTGGGTGGGCTGGGGGCGGCTCCAGGGCAGGGGGCAGTGTGTGCAGGGGCCCTTTGTGACACGGTGCAGCACGGTCACCGTGGCATGGAACGGGACAGCGTGTCCAAGGGCCCTTTGTGACACGGGGTGACATAGGAGCAGGTGGTGACAAGACCACGCCACAGTGCTCGGAGCACGCGACGGGACAGGACGGGACAGAGCGGTGCCGTGAGGAGACCCCGCACAGCGCACTCGTTCGTGTCTGACCCGGAGCTTTCCCGAGGCGTTATTCCTGCAGCTGACCTCGAGGCCAGACCACAGGACTTGGTGACCCGTGGCCTTCCCGAGGCTTCTCTCCTGCAGGTGTCCTCGAGGGCAGACTGTGGGACTTGGTGCCCTGGAGGCATCTCCCATCCCTGCCACCGGTGCCCGCAAGGCCAGACCACAATCCTTGACAGGAGTCTCCTGTCCTTGTGGCAGGAGCCCTCGAGACCAGAGTGCAGGACTTGCTGTCCTGTCGCCTTCCTGAGGCTTCTCTCTTGAAGGTGCCTTCCAGGCATGACTGCAGGCCTTGCTGACTCGGAGCTTTTCCGAGGCATCTCTCCTGCAAGTCATCACAAATCCGATCACTGAAATGGAGCAGAGACCCACGAGAGTGCCCAAGCTGGCCTGGGTGGAGGAAAGGAAGAAGGCCCTGGAGCTGGCACAGCACAGGAGACTGAAGAGGTGGTGTGGTTCAAGCCTCTGCAGGAGGGTGAGTGGCAGAGCTGGGCTGCTGGGCTGGTGGCTGCAGCCAGCTTGGCCACATCCCATCCCATGGCATCCCATGGCATCCCACCCAATCCCAGCCCATCCCATCCCCTGGGCACTTGCCCATGGATAGGATGGAATAGGGGCCAGGGCAGACACCCCACAGTGCCCGTGCTCCATCCCCTGGGGCATCCCAGGGCTGTCCCTGCCCGGGGAGCGCAGGGCTGGGCTGTGTTCTCCGGCCTCTCCCACAGCCCCTCAGCTCAGGCTGCGCTCGCTCTTTGCCAGGTGCAGCTGTGGACTGCACACAAGAGCAGGAACGCGCCCGTGGCCTCTTCCCCAGAACAGCGCAGGTACCTGCAGCCATCCCCAGCTGGGCTGGGCCAGCTGTCACCGCTCAGCCGAGCACCGCGCTTGGAGCATCCCTGGCTTCCTGCCTTTCTCCTACAGCTGGTTTGCAAATTCATCAAGAGGTTTCCGGAGGAAGAGACCAGCACCATGGGCACAGGGCTCAGAGCATATTCGCACATCTTCAAAACCAAGACCTGTGCTGCCCTGCTGGATATGCTCGTAGAGGAGGGGTTTTCCAATCCAAAGCAAGTAAGCAGCCTGTGGCCAGGGTTTGATCCTCCCAGGAATTGCTTGGCCTCCCAAGCCATGCCTGCTGCTCACTGGAAGCCTTTGAGGCCATGGCAGTGTGGTGGGAAGGGAAGCACTTCTCTGGGGAAGCTGGGGACATTCCTCCCTCTGGCAGCTTTCCAAGTCTCCCTGTGCCTTCGCCAGGTGCCTGCCATGGTGAGGTACATCCACCAGTGGCTCATGGCCAGTCAGTTTGCTGAGCACAGGCTGAACAGAGCCCTGCTGGATCTCACCAATGAACAGCCTGCCTATGTAGTAATGTGTCCTGGTTTGGGGCAAATTTGGGAGAAAACCTTCAGAAGGAGCCCCCAGAAAGCAAACCCCCAAGGGCCCTCCCCCACCTGGTTCGGGAAGAATTTACTCAGAGAATAGGGGAAACAACCTTTTTATTGAGTAGGCAAAGCCCCCCCCCAGCAAAAAAAATGAACAACACCAGATGACAAAAAGTCTTTCACCACACTGAAGAGGTGACAAATTCAGAAAGTCTCTCCTGGGAGTGGTTGCCCAGTTATCGGTCTCCAGTGCTGGGGATGGCTGCTGCAGGTCACAAAATGCTGGGTCTCGGTGTTTCTTGGTGTTTCCCAGGTCCCAATCCTGAGCAGGTTCAAATGGTATTCAGGAAAGGGAAAGAAAAAAAAAAACAGTCCAGGGAAAAAATTGGATTGCCTAGCTAAACTAACTAATAAGCAAAAGCAAGGGCAAAAGCAAAAAGCAGGAGCAAGAGCAAAGCGAAAGCAAGCAAACCAGCAAGCAAGCAAGAAAGCCAGCAAGCCCTAGCCTCTCCTAGACACAGACCATGGGGGGAGGTGAGCCGGCTGATAACAACACAAAACAAACCTTCACTTTTCGGAGCCAGTCCCGAAGGTACAAAACATAACATCAAGCATAAACAGAACACACGATTGGGGATGCAGGCACCATAATGTCACCCTAGGACATTCCTCCCCTTGTCTCCAAATCGTCAACATAACTACCAAACGTCATGTAAAAACTTCATCAAGTAAAAACTTCCATCTTTCACTTACTCAGACACATTTCCTTCCATCTCTCTTGCTCAAACCTTTGACACACATTTCCTTCTATATCACTTGCTCAGACCTTCGACACTTACACATTTCCTTCTGTCTCATGTCTGTGTGGTTTAATGTACAGACAGTGGCAGTAACATCCAGCAAACAGTGATATTTGCATATGAGTCTCACCCCACAATGAGATCTCCCTGAGGTACACATCGTGTGGTTCCATATTTCTGCATTATTCACCGTGTACAACCTGGTCCCTGAGCAAAGACAATCCCACCAATGGGTTTGTCTGTACTCGCGGCAGAATTGATCCACACTATCTTCCCTAACAAACCTCTGATATGTGCCACTGGGACTTTATCTTCATCTACTATATTCAAGGATTCAGACTGGGCAGGACCTGCTCCACTGGTGGAACCTCGGGTGGTAACTAACCAGGTGGCCTTTGCTAAATGCTGCTCCCAGTTCTTGAAAGATTCCCCCACCCAATGCTTTCAAGGTGTTTTTTAACAGTCCATTGTACCTCTCCACTTGGCCTGCAGCTGGTGCATGGTAGGGGATGTGGTGCACCCACTCAATGCCATGTTTCCTAGCCCAGGTGTTGATAAGGCTGTTCTTGAAATGAGTCCCGTTGTCGGACTCAATCCTCTTAGGGGTACCATGTCTCCAAAGGACCTGCTTTTCTAGGCCCAGGATGGTGCTCTGGGCAGTGGCGTGAGGCACAGGGGAGGTCTCCAACCATCCCGTGGTGGCTTCTACCCCTGTGAGCATGTAGCGCTTGCCTTGGAGTGTCTGGGGCAGTGTGATGTAGTCAATCTGCCAGGCCTCCTCATACTTGGACCACTGCCCACCATACCACAGGGGCTTCACCCACTTGGCCTGCTTGATCTCAGCACACGTCTCACAGTCATGGATAACCTGAGAAATACTGTCCATGGTTAAATCCACCGCTTGGTCTCATGCCCACTTAGAGGTGGCATCTCTGCCCTGATGATCTGAGGCATCATGGGCCCATTGAGCTAGGAACAACTCCCCCTTGTGTTGCCAATCCAAGTCTATCTTTGACACCTCTATCATTGCAGCCTGATCTACCTGCTGATTGTTTTGCTGCTCTTCATTAGCCTGACTCTTTGGGACATGGGCATCTATGTGGCGAACCTTCACAGGTAGTTTCTCTACCCTGGTAGCAATGTCTTTCCATTCTTCAGCAGCCCAATTTGGTTTTCCTCTATGCTGCCAGTTAGCCGCTTTCCATCTCTGCAGCCATCCCCACAGAGCATTGGCTACCATCCATGAATCAGTGTAGAGGTAGAGCTTTGGCCACTTCTCTCTTTCTGCAATGTCTAGGGCCAGTTGAACGGCTTTGAGTTCCGCAAGTTGACTTGATCCACCTTCTCCTTCAGTGGCCTCTGCGACCCATCATGTGGGGCTCCATACAGCTGCTTTCCACTTCTGATTCATCCCTACGATGTGACAGGAACCACCAGTGAAAAGAGCGTAGCGTGTTTCCTCTGCTGGCAGTTGGTTGCATGGTGGAGCTTCTTCAGCCTGTGTCACTGGTTCTTGTTCTTCATCTGTGACACCAAAACTTTCACCTTGGGGCCAATTTGTAATTGCTTCCAAAATCCCAGGGCGATTCAGTTTACCAGTATGGGCGTGCTGCGTGATGAGAGCAATCCACTTGCTCCATGTAGCACTGGTGGCATGGTGGGTGGAGGGAACCTTTCCTCTGAACATCCACCCCAGCACCAGTAGTCGGGGTGCCAGGAGGAGTTGTGCTTCCTTACCAATCACCTCTGAGGTGGCTTGGACTCCTTAATAGGCAGCCAAGATTTCATCCTCTGTTGGGGTGTAGTTGGCTTCAGACCCTCTGTAGCTCCGACTCCAAAATCCTAATGGTCGGCCTCGAGTCTCCCCAGGCACCTTCTGCCAAAGGCTCCAGGACAGACCATTGTTCCTGGCTGCAGAGTAGAGCATGTTCTTCACCTCTGGTCCCATCCTGACTGGACCAAGGGCTACTGCATGGGCAATTTCCTGCTTAATCTAGGCAAAAGCTTGTTGCTGCTCAGAGCCCCAATGGAACTCGTTCTTCTTGTGGGTGACCATGTAAAGAGGGCTCACGATCTGACTGTACTCAGTAATGTGCATTCTCCAAAAGCCTATGGTGCCTAAGAAAACTTGTGTTTCCTTCTTCTTGGTTGGTGGGGACATAGCTGTGATCTTGTTGATGACATCCATAGAAATCTGACACCGTCCATCTTGCCACTTCACTCCCAAGAACTGGATCTCTTGAGCAGGTTCCTTAACTTTACTCTTCTTGGAGCGAAACCAGCTTCCAGGAGCCTTCGGATGATTTTCTCTCCTTTCTCAAATACTTCTGCTGCTGTGTTCCCCCACACAGTGATGCCATCGATGTACTGCAGGTATTCTGGAGCTTCACCCTTTTCCAGTGCAGCCTGGATCAGTCCATGGCAGATGATAGGACTGTGCTTCCACCCCTGGGGCAGTCGGTTCCAGGTGTACTGCACGCCCCTCCAGGTGAAAGCAAACTGAGACCTGCATTCTGCTGCCAGTGGAATGGAGAAAAACGCGTTAGCAATGTCAACAGTGGTGTACCACTTTGCTGCCTTGGACTCCAGCTCGTACTGGAGTTCCAGCATGTCTGGCACAGCAGCGCTCAGTGGTGGAGTCACTTCATTTAACGCATGGTAGTCCACTGTCAATCTCCATTCTCCTTCAGATTAACGCACAGGCCAAATGGGGCCGTTGAAGGGTGAGTGGGTTTTGCTGACCACTTCTTGGCTCTCCAGCTCTCGAATCATCTTATGTATGGGAACCACAGCATCTCGAGTTGTTCTGTACTGTCGGCGATGCACTGTTGAAGTGGCAATTGGTACCTTTGCTCTTCTCCCTTCAGAAGTCCTACTGTAGTTGGATTCTCGGACAGTCCAGGCAAGGTGTTCAATTGCTGGATGTCCTCTGTCACTGCAGCTGCTATCCCAAATGCCCACCTGAGTCCTTTGGGGTCTTTAAAATACCCCCTTTGGAGGTAATCTATGCCCAAAATGCATGGGGCCTCTGGGCCAGTCACAATAGGGTGTTTTTTCCACTCATTTCCAGTCAGGCTCACTTCAGATTCCACCAAGGTAAAGTCCTGTGATCCCCCTGTCACGCCAGCGATGGAGACAGGTTCTGCCCCCACATGTCTCGATGGGACTAATGTGCATTGCGCACCAGTATCGACCAAAGCCTTCTATTTTTGTGGTTCTGATGTGCCAGGCCAACGAATCCACACAGTCCAGAAAACACAGTTTTCCCTCGCCTCTACCTGGCTAGAGGCAGGGCCCTTCTAAGCCTGTTTATCCTTCTTTCATTGGGCATATGTCTTAGAGCTTCCTTCAGGGGGATCAGACATGTCATCATCATCATCATCATCATCATCATCATCATACCTGGCAGCTTGGCTACAGGCAACTGGAGCTGCTTTCCTTTTGGTGGAACTTCCTCTCTGAGTCTTGCCTTCCTTCAATTCACGCACCCATTGTGCCAGAGCAGCAGTAGATTTTCCATCCCACCTCCTCATGTTTTCTCTGCAATCACTCATGAAGAACCACAGCTCAGCTCGTGGGGTGTACCTTCTCTCCCCATCTGGGGAACGTCTGCGTTGGATACCAGGGCCTCTAATTTGTACTGCCGAGATTTGGAGAAGGTCCTCTTTAATCTCCTCCCTGAGTTTCTTGTGATTCTCCTCTATCTTGTCTTCTAATTTCTGCAGACGTGTTTCCCCTGCTGCAATTCTGACGTCTGTTCGGCCATGCACAGCATCTGCATATGCCCAGAGCTTCTTCGCCATATTGAGCACGGTCTCATCCTTCTCATCCCACTTCATTATTGCTAAAGCAGAAGCGCATTCATGTGGCCCCAGCCGTACAAGTTTTCGCCACACCACAGATGTACATGGTACCATGTCTGGATTCCTAGTTGTTATGTCATCTGAGAAGATAATCCCTGCCACTGCCATTTCTCTCAGGCGTTGGATCCCTTGTTCTATAGTCTTCCACTGGGTCTGCTGCATATGAAGATCATCTGCACACAGGTATCTTTGTGCTACACTTTCCAGGAGCCGTGCCCAGAGGCTGTGAGGGTTAGCCCCCTTCATCATTCCTTGGTTGATGACAGGATCATGTGACAGGGATCCCAAATGCCTCGCTTCAGTGCCGTCCAGAATTGTAGCTTCACCTGCAGCATCCCAAAGATGGACCAACCAACTAATTGTAGACTCACCAGGTTGTCGAGTGTAATCCTTTCTTAGGCCACAGAGGTTCTTTAGGGAAAAGGACTCAATATTGGCTTCTGATCTTGTACCAGTTTCTTTGACTCCTGATTTTGTGTCAGGTGGCGTTGAGGGTCCTTCTTCTGCATCATAATCATCATCGTCATCCACAGGTCGATTGGTCTTGTCTGTGCACTTTCCATTTCTCGTGCTGGTAGCAACAGCCACTGATTGAGGCTTACAGTCTGGTTTAGCTGCTGGCCTCGAGCCTGGGCTGTTGGCTGCAGCCGGAGTGACTGGGATTGCTGCTGATTTATCTCCCTGCCCCCCTTCCTCTGTCTGCTGCCCTACAGGACCTAGCAGAGTGTGATAAGCATATGCCA
The DNA here is from genome assembly GCF_031753505.1 of Anomalospiza imberbis. Taxonomy (NCBI): domain Eukaryota; kingdom Metazoa; phylum Chordata; class Aves; order Passeriformes; family Viduidae; genus Anomalospiza; species Anomalospiza imberbis. The sequence continues at coordinate 68,214 of NW_027099491.1, read as the reverse complement.
GGGCCCAGCTCACTGCAATGATCTTTTTCTCCTTAGGGGTATCATGGCACTTCTCTTTCAGGTACTTTGCCACCTCAGCTGGGTTCTGAATTTGTTCACATGGAAAGTCCCAGACTATAGGGTCAGAAAACTCCTTTAAGATTTGGTCCATATCCTCCCATTTCCCACACCACTCAGGATTTCTCACACCTGTGTCTACTCCTGGGTCAGGGGTCTCATCAGCCCTTCTAGAAATCTCAGCCTTCATTCTAGAGAAGCTGCAGACTGTATAGCGAAAGCTTACCAAATTAAATGCCAGAAAGATGGTCTCTTTAACATTCAGGGAAAACGGAACATTCTCCAATAGGGATGTAACAGATTCAGAGGAGAAGAAGGAAAGCAAAGGCTGAAAAGCCTCATCTCCTGCTTCTCTTCTGACAAACTGGGTGCACAACCATAACCATGAACCAAACATTCCTGGAACAGACTCCAGCACCTTTATAAACCTCCTGCAAGCCATTACAACCAAGCCCAGCCCAATGGATATTCTGGTCAGTGCCCCTCTACTGCAAAAACTACATATTAGGGACAATACCAGAGCTATTTCAGGATAAGAAAATAAACCTAAGGACCATAGAGGTATTAAGACCTCAAAAAACCCTAGGGACCAGAAACACATGCAGGCCTGCACCCCAAGAGACATTATGAATTCAAAAAACATAGCCAGTAACTCTCTATACCAGCCCAGAGTAATTGCAACCAAAATATGATTAGAACATGGTTTTTTCCACTCTCTCGAGCCATGAGTTGGGTACCAAAATATTTGTCCTAGATTAGGGCAAATTTGGGAGAAGACCTCCAGAAGGACTCCCCAGAAAGCAAACCCCCCACGGCCCCTCCCCCACCTGGTTCACGAAGAATTTCCTGGGAGAGAAGTGGAAAAAAAACCTGTTTATTTAAGAAGTAAAACACTCTCCAAAACAAAAAACAACACCAGATGACAAAACTCTTTCACCGTTCTGAAGAGATGACAAATTCAGAAAGTCTCTCTGGGAGTGGTTGCCCAGTTCTCAGTCTCCAGTGCTGGGGTTGGCTGCTGCAGGTCACAAAATGCAGGCTCTTGCTGTTTCTTGGTGTTTCCCAGGTTCCAGTCCGGAGCAGGTTGGGATGGTATTCAGGAAAGGGAAAGGAAAGAAAAACAGTCCAGGGTAAAAATTGGATTGCCTAGCTAAACTAACTAATAAGCAAAAGCAAAAAGCAGGAGCGAGAGCAAAGCAAAGGAAGTAAGCCAGCAAGCAAGCCAGCCTCCCCTAGACACAGACCATGGTGGGGAGTTGAGCCAGCTGATAACAAGACAAAACAAACCTTCACTTTCAGAGTCAGTCCTGAAGGCACAGAACATAATATCAAACATAAACAGAACACACGTCTGGGGATACAAGCACCATAATGTCACCCTAGGACACTAACCGAGGGAGTTCCACTAAAGTGAAGATAGTCTCAGCCTCCCATGACTGAGCAGCTGGGTATGATCTGTCAGATCCCCTTGAAGATACCTCTACCATGTATGCCCAGGAAAGAAATAATAACCAGGGTTAGAGCCTCTAGCCAGGAAGAGGCACAGGAAAACTGGATCTTCTGGACAGTGTGGATCCGATGGCCTGGCACATCAGAGCCACAAAAATGCGACGCCTTAGTTGACACTGGTGCGCAGTGGACCCTGATACCATCGGGACATGTGGGGGCAGAACCTGTTTCCATTGCTGGGGTGACGGGGGGATCACAGCAATTGGCCCTGTTGGGAGCTGAGGTGAGCCTGACTGGGAAGGAGTGGCAGAAACATCCTATTGTGACCGGCCCAGAGGCCCCGTGAATTCTGGGCATAGAATTCCTCAGAAAAGCTATTACAAAGTCCCAAAGGGACTTAGGTGGGCTTTTGGCATAGCTGCTGTAGAGGCAGAGGACATTTGGCAATTGGAACACCTTGCCTGGACTGTCCGAGAATCCATCTGCAGTAGGACTCCTGAGGGTGGAAGAGCAACAAGTACCAATTGCCACCTCGACAGTGCATCGCCGGCAGTATCAGATGAATCGAGGGGCCGTGATCCCCATCCACAGAACGATCCATTAGGTGTAGAGCCAAGGGATGGTCAGCAAAACCCACTCACCCTTCAACAGCCCCATCTGGCCTGTGCACAAGTCTCAATGGAGATTGACTGTGGACTATCGTGCCTTGAATGAAGTGACTCCACCGCTGAGCGCTGCTGTACTGGACATGCTGGAACTCCAGTACGAGCTGGAGTCCAAGGCAGCAAAGTGGTACGCCACTGTTGACATTGCTAACGTGTCTTTCTCCATTCCTCTGGCAGTAGAATGCAGGCCTCAGTTTGCTTTCACCTGGAGGGGCATGCAGTACACCTGGAACCGACTGCCCCAGGGGTGAAAGCACAGCCCCACCATCTGCCATGGACTGATCCAGGCTGCACTGGAAAAGGGTGAAGCTCCAGAACACCTGCAGTACATCAATGGCATCATTGTGTTGGGGAACACGGCAATGGAAGTATTTGAGAAAGGAGAGAGGATCATCCAGATTCTGCTGGAAGCCGGCTTCGCCATCAAGAAGAGCAAAGTCAAGGGACTTGCCCGAGAGATCCAGTTCCTGGGAGTAAAGTGGCAAGATGGACAGCGTCAGATTCCCACTGAGGTCACCAAAAGGATCACTGCGATGTCTCCACCAACCAGCAAGAAGGAAACACGAGCTTTCCTAGGTGCCATAGGTTTTTGGAGAATGCACATTCCTGAGTACAGCCAGATTGTGAGCCCTACCTACCTGGTCACCTGCAAGAAGATTGATTTCCTCTGGGGCCCTGAACAGCAACAAGCTTTCGGCCAGATCAAGCAGGAGATTGCTCAGGCAGTAGCCCTTGGCCCAGTCAGGATGGGACCAGAGATGAAGAATGTGCTCTACTCTGCAGCTGGGAACAACGGCTTGTCCTGGAGCCTTTGGCAGAAGGTGCCTGGGGAGACTCGAGGCTGACCACTGGGATTCTGCAGCTGAAATTACAGAGGGTCTGAAGCCAAATGCACTCCCACAGAGAAGGAAATCTTGGCTGCCTATGAAGGAGTTCAAGCTGCCTCCGAGGTGATTGCCACAGAAGCACAACTCCTCCTGGCACCCTGACTGACGGCACTGGGGTGGATGTTTAAAGGAAGGGTTACCACTGCCCTCCATGACACTGCTGCCACATGGAGCAGATGGATTACTCTCATCATGCAGCACACCCGGATTGGAAACCTGAATCGCCCTGGGATTTTGGAGATAATTACAAACTGGCTGCTGGTGAGAACTTTGGTCTCACTGATGGAGAGCAGCAGGAACAAGTGACAAGGGCTAAAGAAGGTGCACCATGCAACCAACTACCAGCAGAGGAAACTCAATATGCTGTTTTCACTGACAGTTCCTGTGGCATCGTAGGGATGAACTGGAAGTGGAAAGCAGCCGTATGGAGCCCCACACAACACGTAGCACAAGCTACTGAAGGAGAAGGTGGATCAAGTCAACTTGCTGACCTCAAGGGCATTTAGCTGGCCCTGGACATTGCTGAGAGGGAGAGAAGTGACCAAAGCTAGACCTTTATATGGATTCTTGGATGGTAGCCAATGCTCTGTGGGGCTGGCTGGAAAGGTGGAAAAAGGCCAACTGGCAGCATAGAGGAAAACAAATCTGGGCTACTTGTGTGTGGAAAGACATTGCCTCTTGGGTAGAAAATGTGTCTGTGAAAGTCTGTCATGTAGATGCCCATGTCCCCAAGAGTCGGGCTAATGAGGAACACTGAAACAACGAGCAGGTAGATCAGGCTGCAATGATAGAGGTGTCAAAGATTGGCAACATAAGGGGGAGTTGTTCCTAGCTCAATGGGCCTATGATGCCTCAGGCCATCAGGGCAGAGATGCCACCCACAAGTGGGCATGAGACCGAGGGGTGGATTTAACCATGGACAGTATTTCTCAGGTTATCCATGACTGTGAGATGTGTGCTGAGATCAAACAGGCCAAGTGAGTGAAGCCCCTGTGGTATGGTGGGCGGTGGTCCAAGTACAGGTATGGGGAGGTCTGGCAGATTGACTACATCACACTGCCCCAGACACACCAAGGCAAGCGCTACGTGCTCACAGTGGTAGAAGCCACCACGGGATGGTTGGAGACCTCCCCTGTGCCTCATGCCACTGCCCGGAACACCATCCTGGGTCTTGAAAAGTAAATCCTGTGCAGGCATGGTACCCCTGAGAGGATTGGGTCTGACAGCGGGACTCATTTCAAGAACAGCCTTATCAACACCTGGGCTAGGGAACATGGCATTGAGTGGGTGCACCACATCCCCTACCATGCACCAGCTGCAGGCAAAGTGGAGAGGTACAATGGACTGTTAAAAAACACCTTGAAAGCATTGGGTGGGGGATCTTTCAAGAACTGGGAGCAGCATTTAGCAAAGGCCACCTGGTTAGTTAACACCCGAGGTTCCACCAATGGAGCAGGTCCTGCCCAGTCTGAGTCCCTGAATATAGTAGACGGAGATAACGTCCCAGTGGCACATATCAGAAGTTTGTTAGGGAAGAGAGTGTGGATCAATTCTGCCGCGAGTACAGACAAACCCATTGGTGGGATTGTCTTTGCTCAGGGACCAGGTTGTACATGGTGAATAATGCAGAAATATGGAAGAAGACGATGTGTACCTCAGCGAGATCTGATTGTGGGGTGAGCCTCATATGCAAATATCACTGTTTGCTGGATGTTACTGCCACTGTCTTTACATTAAACCAGACCGACATGAGACAGAAGGAAATATTTAAGTGTCAAAGGTTTGAGCAAGAGAGATGGAAGGAAATGTGTAAGTGTCGAAGATTTGAGCAAGTGAGATGGAAGGATGAGTAAGTGAAAGATGGAAGTTTTAACTTGATGAAGTTTTTACATGAATTTTGGTAGTATGTTGATGATTTGGAGATAAGGTGTGGAATGTCCTAGGGTGACGTTAGGGTGCTTGTATCCCCAATCGTGTGTTCTGTTTATGCCTGATATTACGTTCTGTGCCTTCAGGACTGACTCTGAAAGTGAACGTTTGTTTTGTCTTGTTATCAGCCAGCTCACCTCCCCCCACAGTCTGTGTCTAGGAGAGGCTAGGTTTCCTTGCTTGCTTGCTGGCTTGCTTGCTTTCGCTTTGCCCTTGCTTTTGCTTTTGCTTATTAGTTAGTCGGTTTTTTGTATTGGGGAGTGTTCTGCTTGTTGAATAACAAGGTTTTTTTCCACTTCTCTCCAAGGAAATTCTTTCCGAACCAGGTAGGGGAGGGGCCATGGGGGGGGGGGGGATTACTTTCTGGGGGATCCTCCTGGAGGATTTCTCCCAAATTTGCCCTAAACTAGGACACCTTGGCATGTCAAGGGCTGCTTCTCACCTGCCCTGAAGCACTGGGGCTCTGGGCTTTCCTTCCTATGGGAGAGAACTCTCCTTCTCCTCCAGGGACCCAGGGCCAAAACCAGGATTCCTTCTCCAAATTTCTTTATATGCAAAGATTGTTCCCAGATGAAATCTGCCAGGAGAGACAGGTCTGGCTGCCTTGGCCACCCAGGGCCACCTCTCATCTGCCTTTAAGACACTGGGACCATGTACTTTTCTTTCTTATGGGAAAAGAACATCCATCTCAACTAGGCACCCATGGCCAAAACTGGGGATCTGCCTCCAGAATTCCCTATATCCAAGGATAGCTCCCAGACAAAAGCTGCCAGGGGAGACAAGTCTGGCTGGCCTTGGCTTCCTGAGGGCTGGTACTCATGTGCCTCTGAAACACTGGGGCTCTGTGCTTTCCTTGCTAATGAAAAGAACGCCTCTTCCTTTCCAGGCACCCACGGCCAAATTTGAGATTCCACTTCCAAAATGCCCTGTGTCCAAGGATAGCCCCTAGAGGAAAGGTGCCAGGACAGACAGGTCTGGCTGGCTTGGCCTAAGGGTGGCCACCTTTCATCTTCTTCCAGAACACTTGGATTTTGTGCTTTTCTTTCCTATAGGAAAAAGCCATCCATCCTGACCAGGCGCCCATGGCCAAAACTGGGATTCCACCTCCAAAATTCCGTATGTCGAACGATTGCTCCCCAGTGAAAGCAGCCAGGACTTAAAGGTTTGGCTGCCCTTGGCCTCTTGGGAACTGCCTCTCACCTGCCTCAAAACACTGGGGCTCGATGCTTTCCTTCCTATGGAAAAGAGCCGTCCTTCTTCTCAAGGTGTCCGTGGTCGAAATTGAGATTCCTCCTCCCAGATTTCATATATACAAGGATCCCTTCATGACAAAAACTGCCAGGACAAACAGGTCTGTCTGGCTTGGCCACCGAGGAGCCACCTCTCTCCTCTTCTGCCTTTGAAACACTTGGGCTCTGTGCTTTCCTTCCTTTGGAAAAGAACCGTCCTTCTTATCTATGCAGAAATGGCCAAAATTGGGGCTCCAGCTCCCAAATTCCCTATATCCAAGGGTTGCTCCCAGCCAAAATCTGCCAGTACCATCCATTCTGGCTGGCCTTGGCCTCTGGTGGCTGCCCCTGCTACACTGGGTCTTGGTTCTTTCCTTCCCATGGAGATCACTGTGACATTTTGGGGACCTCATGGAAGCAAGGGGATCATTGTGGCACCACTGGAGCCCATGGAACCAAGGGGCCATGGTGACACAGCGGGGCTTCATGGACCCAGAGACCATTATGACTCTGTGGGGCCTGATGGAACCATGGAGGCCATTAGGACCCTTCAGGGCCTCATGTCACCAAGGGGGCATTGTGACACCTCAGGGCCTCATGGAAGCAAGGGACCATTGAGACACTGTGGGGCCTCATGGAACCGAGGGAACATGGAACAGGTCTGGCTGGCTTGGCCTCCCAGGGGCCACCTGACAGATCAGGCTGACCTTGGAATGTTGAGGACTGCCTCTCATCAGCTCCTGGAGCACTGGGGCTTGGTGCTTTCCTTGCTAAGGGAAAGAACTTTCCCTCTTTTCAGATGCCCATTGCCAAAATTGGTAAGCTCCCTAAAAAATTACCTCCATGCAAAGGTATCTCTCAGAAAAAAACCTGCTAGCTCTGGCTGGCTTTGGCCTCCAGTGGTCACCTCTCATCTGCCCCTGGAACAGAGGGCTCTGTTCCTTCCTTCCTATGGATAAAAAACAGCCTTCTTGCCAAAGACCATGGCAAAAATTAGAACTTGGCTTCCCAAATCCCGTATATCCAAGGATTGCTCCCAGACAAAAGTAGCCAGGACAGACAGGTCAGGCTGGCCCTTGCTCTGGTGATTTTCTTAGACTATGAGCTGAATGTTTTCATTTGAAAACACCCTGGAGAGGGCCTGGAGATCTCCTAAGTTGGGATTTTGAGCCCTCGGGCACATGACCACTACATATGGACAAAGGAGCTCTGTGCTCTGTGCTGTTGTGGTGGTTTTGCATCACGGAGGAGATGTCCTGAGAGAAGCTGCTAGCAGTTTCCTTGGTGTCTGACAAAAAACCAATCAGTAATTAGCTTTGAGAGCTGACAATCTGTTAAACCACTGTGGAAGCTGCACACGCCTCTGTGAAGACACAAGTTAAAGATGGAGAAGCCTGGCTGGGTCTCTTTCCCTTCTGGCCAGCAAAGAGGTGACAAGGCCGGCCCAGCCCCGTCTCAGCCAGGCCAGGCCGGGCGGCTCCTGCCGTGGGGCCGGGCCCCTTCCCAGGGAGCCGCCAGTCCCCATCGGCTGCCGGGCAGGGCAGGGGAGGCCGCGGGGCCGAGGCCGGGCCGGGCCGTGGCTGCGGTTGCTGACATCTGGCCGCTACCGAGCCCTGCCCCGCCGCCAGCCCGGGCCCAGCCAGGATCCGCCGGGCCCCAGGAGCAGCCCCGGGCCGGGCCAGCTCGGCCAAGGTTCTGCCGCCCTTGGGGTTCGCCCGCAACCAGCGGGCAGGGGGAGGAGAAGCCATGGGCCCCGGCCGTGCTGCTGCTGTGCTCTGGCCTGGCTGCTGAGATCCTGGCCCTGCCCCAGCACGGCCCAGCCTGACACAGCCCCAGCGCAGCCGCTGCAGAAACCTCCATGGTAAAACAGCTCCGGCCGCAAGTACCGAGCCCGGCCGGGGTCACGGAACCATCTGCAGGTCCCGGCTGAGATATTGACTCTTCCAGTGCTTCCATCCTCCCTCGAGTGAGAGAAAAGGACAAAGTGCAGGCACACACAGGAGCAACATGAAGACACCGAGGTCAGTGAAGAGGAAGTTGAGTGCCAGATGGGAAGGATGAGGAGATGCCTTGATCTTGGGGCTGAAATACTCTGTTCAGGCTATGGAGAAGGATGTAATTGATACATCAGACTCTCTTTTTCCCTATAGCACATTGAAAAGTATGGGGAGATGATATGTTCAGCAACGGCTTCCATGTTAATGTAAGGAAATGTTGCAGTAGCTGTGATCCCATGAGAAGTTTGAACAATGAAAGAGAGCAGAGTGATGAGACCCTGTGGTCCCAGGGAGAGAAGAAGATCTCTGTTCCCAAAGATGACGATGATTTCAGAAATAGATGAAGAGAACCTTTGCTCTTAAACAGCTCATCTTTAAATTTATACCCCATAGGTTGGTATGGCCCATAAACATAGCTGTGGAAAGGCTGTGAAAAAATGTGAGGGACTTCACGATTCCAGGTTTTTCCAGGCAGCTGCTATTCGTGTAAATGAAAAGTCATGAGACAACTGTGGTCTTGTGGAGAAGTCTCCATAACATTGACAAGAGGAACTTCTCTCTCTAAGTGAAGAAAGACTATTCTAGAGGTGGCAAACTGACTGAAATTTTATGTTTTGTCTCTCTTCATTGTCAGGTTCTATAGAGAGAGGAAGTGTTCTGAAAGTTTTCCTCTGATTCTTATTACTCTTTCTTTTAGTTACTGTTAATAAACTTTTCTTATACCCTTTTAAAGTTTTGAGCCCACTTTGCCTTTCTCCTAATCCTATCTCTGAGCAGGAAATGAGTAAGTATATTCTAGTGAGTGCCCCGGTAATTAGCCAGCACTGAACCCACCACACTAATTGATGCATTAGCTGAGGAAACTCAAATTGGTGAACCAAAACCACTACAGAAACTTCCTGCTGAACTGCCCCAGACAAGAGGGAAATCAAGGCAGAGCCATAGTTTGCTAGGACTTGCTTGATTCAAATGAGCCCCGTGGTGCATTTGGAGCTGAGCCCTGGAACCTCAGGGCCTGAGAGGAGATTGCACAAACCTGTCCAGGAGTCAAAGGCAGAGGAAAAACCCAAAGTTTCTTAAGACATTAATGGGTGCCACGGAGGTCCATCCCCAACACAGGCTCCTCATGGACTCCTTGGGGTAGAGAACTGGAGGCCAGGATGGCACAAAAACCTCTCGGAGACTCAAAATAGCACAAAAACCTCTCATTGTGGAAAGGACAATCCAAAGTACTTTAAACTTCTTGAGTATCTAAAAACATTAATGAGCCCCACTGAGTGTCAGCACAAAGCTCTCAAGGGACTCCTTAAAGCAGATAATTGGGGCCATGATTGCACAAAGTTCTCACAGAGTCTGGATCAAAAGTGAAACACCAAGTACCTTAAAAGAACTGAAGCACCTTGAAGCATTCATGAGCCCCACTGAGTGTTGTTCCTCACAAAGCCTCTCCAGGGACTAATTACAGCAGATAATTGGAGGCCATGATTGCACAAAGCTCTCAGAGACTCCAAGGCAAAAGCCAAAGCCAAAGTGCTTTGAAAAAGCTGCAGTCCCTGGGAGCATGAAGGAGCCCCCAGGGCCATTCCTGAGCAAGGCTCCCCAGGGACTCCTTCCAGCAGATCCTTGAGGCCACTGGGATGTGGGCTAGGGGGGGATGCTGAGGGCAGGACAAGGGGCTGACAGTGCCCAGCCTGGCTGGGGCTGTGCCAGGAGGCCCCAGTGCCTCAGGACAAGGTGTCTCCTGACAGCCCTTGGTGGCACAGAGCCTGCTGTGCCCCAGGGCACCAAGACTTGGCTTCTCTTTGTCCCCACCTGTCATCAGTGCCTCCAGTTCTCTGCTCTGCCTGGGGCCTGGGGACACTTTCTCAGTCGTGTCCCTCAGTGGGACCCATTAAAAGTCAAAGAAACTTTGGAGTTGGATTCTGACTTGGAGTTCTGGAGAGGTTTCTGCAGCTCCCTCTCAGGGCCTGATGTTCAGGGCCTGAGCACAAAGCCCCAGAGGGTCATTAAAGTCCTTGTGCTGTGTCTGTGCTGCTGAGCTGGGCCGGGCTCCTGGCACAGAGGGTGATGCTGGTAACCAAGGAGAGCTTCAAAAGCACATTTCTCTGGATGAGCAGCTCTTCTCCCAGCCCAGCAGGGCTGGGGCACTGCCTGCAGCCAGCCCGGGCACAGCACAGAGGCACAGAGAGCTTCCATCAGTCAGGGCTGGGAAGGTGCTGAGAAGTGCCTGGGGCAGAATCACTGGCAGCCCTTGGCACAGGAACCTCTGGCTGCAGGACAATGCAGCTGCAGCTCCTGGAGTGATCTCCTACAGCTGGAACATCCCAATGCCCACAGACCCTGTGAGTACATTCTCTGATCATCTCTTGTGCAGAGCAGCCAGGGGTGCCCAGGGCTGTCCTGCAGAGCAGGGTCCTGCAGCCCAGGGCGCTGTGCTGGGCCAGGGACTCTGCTGCCTGCCAGGGACAGCTCTCAGCCGGCCCGGGGAGCTGCTCCCAGCACTGGAGAGAAGCTGTGGGGGGAAGGAGCCACCCTGAGCAGGGCAGGTGCTGCTGCTGAGAGCTGCTGGCTGGGGCAGGGCTGCTCCCAGATCCAGACCAGCCTGGGCACAGCTCCGGAGGACACTTCCCAGAGAAGGTAAACCTGGGATTGCTGTAAAGATCAGGAGCTTTCCTGAGAGTGTTTTCCATTTCCTGCTTGCAGAAGGATGAGAAAGTTGTGGTGGTGACAAAAAGATTTCTGCTTTTTATTCATTTTTCATATATTTGTAGTTCTGTAAATTACTATTATATAGTTATAAAAATATAATCCGTAGTTAACTCTATCAAACTCTTAATTAACTCTATTAAACTACTGTTATGTACTTTTATAACTATAATCCTTAATTAACTCTAGTACATTTCCTAACCTTTCTCTTAGATTTTAGAAAAATAACCTGACTGTCTAAATACATTCCTGAAATACTATATAGTCTTATGATCAGGAAGAGGACCCACAAGAAGAATATTTTTGTTTTTGAGCAGAATTTAAGCAGTCATAACAAAAACGTGCAAAAAAACCCCTTGGACCTACTCCAATGGGTTGAGCAAGGGGTTGTTACTGGGGCAACTGAATGTCCTATTGGATGTTCCTGTTAAATATCCTAATTAATCAACCATAATAAATTGTTGAAATCAGGGGCCAGGTATGACCCATCCCCACTGGGACACCTGGAAGCTTCAAATAAAGGTCTGGTTTTTACTTTACTGGTCTAACACTGTTTTTACTTTACTGTTCTAACTTCGTTGCAAGGTTTTTGGTTTGTTTTTTTTTTTCCACTTTTGATTATAGACAACAGGGGGATGAGAGAAGCAGAACAGGAATTGTGATCCCAGAATGACAGAACATTCTGAGTTGAAAGGGACACACAGGATCATCAAAGGAAGGTTTGAACATTTACAGAGACTCCAGATCTGTGACTTTGGGTGGTCAGTCTCTCTGCTGGCAGCCTCCCAAAGACCTCCAGCCACTCCTCAGCCCTGGACAGCAGCAGCATCACCTTTGCAAGGCCCAGCAGGGCTTTCCTGAGCTGCCCTCGCCCAGCTGCACACAGACCCTGCCCCAGCCAGGGCCCTGCACACAGGCAGGTTTCTGTAGGGCCGGGCCGAGGGCACACAGGGTGGGATGGGCTCTGTGAGCGCTGGCAGGGACAAGGTGCCTCTCAGGAGGGAATGTCCAGGCCCAGGGAGATGCGCAGGGAAGCAGAGGGGGCTGAACAGAGCAGTGCTGGGGCAGGAGGGCACTGTTGGTGTGTGGGAGGTGCCGGGCACAGCTGGGCACGGGAACACTGTCCTGAGTGCCCAGCTGTCTGTGCCCTGCCCTCTCAGGCACAGCACCACAACATCTTCTCCTGTTTCTGCACTCCCCTGATATTGTCAGTGTTTTCTGGTGCTCTCAGGGAGGCTCTGGCATTTGCAGCAGCTGAGTCAGGCACAGCCCTTGGCATTCCTGCCAGGCAGGGCTGTCCCTGGCAATGGGGTGTCCAAGCTTCCCTGGGACCTGTGGGGCTGTGGGCAAAGCAGTCCATGGGAAAGGGGAACGAGCTGAGCCCCTCCCTGAGATCCCATCATGGGCACAGCCAGGGATCTCCTTGCTGTGCCCTTCCCAGCTCTGAGCTGCCCTCCTGGGTGCAGAGCTGTGCCAGAGCCTCTGGGAGTTCCCTGAATGTCCCACGGGGAAGTGCAGAGATGCCACAGCTGAGGAAATGCTGCTGGGTTGGCCAAGGGAGCTGTGAGTGTCCTTGGCACAAGGGGGTGCTGAGAGCTTGCCCAGAGACCTTTGGAGAGGGTGAGACATTCAGGGATCCCTCTGCTCTGGGCAGGGTCTGGTTTATCCCAGGGTGACCCAGGAGTGTCATTGTGCCCTGATTCCAGCCAAAGGTTTTTCCAGAATGGGAAGAAGGACGGGTAAGTCCCAGCAGGACAGTCGGCAGGGAATGGCCCAGGTGTAGCTCCAAGCAACCTCTCCTGATGTGTCACTGTCCTTTCTCTATGAACAGGTCCCCATGTGCAGCCACAGCCAATGTCCAACAGCAGCTCCATCAGCCACTTCCTCCTGCTGGCACTGGCAGACACGCGGCAGCTGCAGCTCCTGCACTTCTGCCTCTTCCTGGGCATCTCCCTGGCTGCCCTCCTGGGCAACGGCCTCATCATCAGCGCCGTAGCCTGCGGCCACCACCTGCACACGCCCATGTTCTTCTTCCTGCTCAACCTGGCCCTCAGCGACCTGGGCTCCATCTGCACCACTGTCCCCAAAGCCATGCACAATTCCCTCTGGGGCACCAGCACCATCTCCTACACAGGATGTGCTGCACAGCTTTTTCTGCTTATCTTCTTCCTTGGAACAGAGCTTTCTCTCCTGACCATCATGTGCTACGACCGCTACGTGTCCATCTGCAGACCCCTGCACTACGGGACCCTCCTGGGCAGCAGAGCTTGTGCCCACATGGCAGCAGCTGCCTGGGCCAGTGCCTTTCTCAATGCTCTCATTCACATGGCCAATACATTTTCCCTGCCCCTGTGCCATGGCAATGCCCTGGGCCAGTTCTTCTGTGAAATCCCCCAGATCCTCAAGCTCTCCTGCTGCAAATCCTATCTCAGGGAACTTGGGCTCATTGCTGTTAGTGCCTGTTTGGCATTTGGCTGTTTTGTGTTCATTGTTTTCTCCTATGTTCAGATCTTCAGGGCCGTGCTGAGGATCCCCTCTGAGCAGGGACGGCACAAAGCCTTTTCCACCTGCCTCCCTCACCTGGCCGTGGTCTCCCTGTTTGTCAGCACTGTAATGTTTGCCTACCTGAAGCCCCCCTCCATCTCCTCCCCATCCTTGGACCTGTCAGTGTCTGTTCTGTACTCGGTGGTGCCTCCAGCTCTGAACCCCCTCATCTACAGCCTGAGGAACCAGGAGCTCAAGGCTGCAGTGTGGACACTGATGACGGGATGCCTTCAGAAACATTAAACTGCTGGCCAATTTCTGCAAATCACTTGTAATAAAAAGAATCTTTGATACTTCTTGTTGGTTTCATTTGGTAGGTTTTTTATTTTTCTTTTTTCATATTGTCCACAAAGAAATGTTATTGTTTGTGCCATTTCTCACTTTGTTTCTCCCCACCTTCCCTGTGGCTGTGTCAATGAGGGTCTGTACTCTTGGTGGCTTTAAAGGAACTCAAGGATGTCCCAGCAGAGTTTTCTGCAGAGATGCCTTTTTGTTGCCTTCTCTGGAGCTGCAGCAGCAATGTCTGTGTGCAGAGCTGGGGGCAGATCAGTGCTGGCACAGCAGCTGTGCCCAGCAGCAGCAGCACTTGGTGTTTCCAGTGCTGCTCCCGTGGCCCTGCCCCGCTGCCCTGGTGGCCCTGGTGTTGCTGCAGGGCCTGAGTGCTCTCAGGGCCGGGCACAGTCCTGGGGGGGGCAGTGCCGGGGCTGCAGCAGGGACAGACCATGGGCACTGCTGGGGCAGCGCTGACGCCTCAGGCCAGGGCCTGGGGGCTCCAGGCTCCTTGCCCAGGCTCTCTCAAGAACACGGCCAGGCCAGTGCTCAGCACAGAAAACCCCCGTGAGCAGCCCCAGGCTGGCCGTGGGCAGGCTGGGTGCACACAGCATGGCTGGTGCTCTGCAAGGGCCCTGGGGGAGACGGGAAGGAGCAGCAGAGCAGGGGCTGATCCATCCCCAGTGCGCTGGACAGCCCAGGGCAGCGTCCCAGAGCGTCCTGATGGAGCTGCCAACAACATCCCCCCTCTGCAGCCCTGGCCTCTCCCCCAGCTCACACAGGTGCCCCATCCTTGCAGGCACAGCCACAGCAGCGCTGGCTCAGGAGCCCCTGTTTGCATTGCACACAGCAGGCGGGAGCACCCCCATGCTGCTGCTGTGGGGACATGAACCTGAGGGAGCACAAATGCCATCAGCCCCTGGGGCCAGGAAGGGCTGGGGGACGCCAGGGAAACCACTCAGCTTTGTCCTGGCCTCTGCAGTCAGCCAGAAAGTTTGTTCCCATCAGCTGGGAGTTTCCTGTCCCACTGCAGACGCTGTTGCTCAGAGCCAGGGCTGCCTGGCAGCCACCCCCAAACGGCCCGGAGCATTTCCTTTGCTTCACCTTTGCTTTCTTTTTCCTTCCCTAGTACATATTTCTTCCCATTGCCCACTCCTGTTCCCTCCCCTGCACACAGCCCATCCCTGTTTGCCCTTTCCTCTCTGGCCCCACTCCCCATTCCAGTTCCTGACTTGGCACCATGGGAACGGCCCTTGGGGAGCAGGATCATCCCACAAGTGCTGCAGGAATTGTCTGCAGGCTCCTGCAGTGCCTCGTGCTGCTCCCTTGCCAGAGGCACCCCAGGCCAGGGGGGCACATCTGGGCTGCTGTGTCTGGCTGTGGGGCTGCCTGTTCTGGGCAATGAGGAGGGGCTGCAGAGGCTCTGCAGGACTGACAGGATGGGCTTTGGGGCTGTGAGGAGAAGCTGAGGGACCTGGGCTGCTGGAGCTTCTGAAGAGGAGGCCCAGGGCTCCTCCTGCAACTGCTCCCAGGGTGGTTTCACAGAATCCCAGAATCAGCAAGGCTGGAAAAGACCTTGGAGATCATCAAGTCCAACCTGTGCCTTGACAGTGCCTTGACTCCCTGAGCCTCCTCTTCTCCAGGATCAACAACCCCAGCTCCCTCAGCCGCTCCTCACAGGAATTGTGCTCCTGACCCCTCACCAGCCTTGTTGCCCTTCTCTGGACACGCTCCAGCCCCTCCATGTCCTTCCTAAACTGGGGTGCCCAGAACTGGGGATTCGAGGTTGCTGCCCAACAAGTGCCGAGCACAGGGGAAGAATTACTGCCCTGGTCCTGCTGGCCACACCATTCCTGATCCAGGCCAGGAGCCATTGGCCTTCTTGGCCACCTGGGCACACTGCTGGCTCATGTCCAGCCTGCTGTCCATCAGTCCCTGCAGGTCCCTTTCTGCCTGGCTGCTGTCCAGCCACATCGTCCCCAGCCTGTAGCGCTGCAGGGGTTGTTGTGGCCAAAGTGCAGGACCTGGCACATGGACTTGTTAAACCTCACCTGGTTGGATTTGGGCCCTGGATCCAGCCTATCCAGGGCCCTGTGCAGAGCCGTCCAGCAGATCCATACTCACAGCCAGCTTGGTGTCATCTGCAAATTTCCTGATGTTGGACTCAATCCCCTCATCCAGATCGTCCATGCAGACATTGAAATCCACGCTGGCTGGCTCTGATCCCTGGCCATCCTGTGGGTGCCCTGTGATGGCACTCAGGGTGATCTGTTCCAGAACCTTGCCGGGCACCGAGGTCAGGCTGACAGGCCTGGAATTCCCCAGATCCTCCTCCCAGCCCTTCTTGGGGATGGGCTCACACTGGCACCTCCAGTGCTCTGGGACCTCCCTGGTGAGCCAGGACTGATGGTAAATGATGGAGAGCAGCTTGGGGAGCTCATCCACCAGCTCCCTCATCCCCCTAGGATGGATCCCATCTGATCCCATACACCTGTGAGCATCTGAGTGGCCCAGCAGGTCACCAGCTGCTTCCTCCTGGATTAGGGGCTGTTCTGCTCCCTGTGCCCATCTACCAGCTCAGGAGAACTCTTGTCCTGAGGACAACCTGTCCTAATATTGAAAATTGGTGCAAACAAGGTGTTAAGTAGCTTGGCCTTCTCCTTATCTTTAGTTACTATATTCTCCACTGCATCCAGTAAAGAGTAGAGGTTCTCCTTATCCTACCTTTTGTTATAAATCTTTTATACGAACATGTCTTATTCTTTTTACAGAAGCTGCCATGATAAGCTCTAATTGAGGTTTCACCTCTCAACTTCTCTTTCTGCATGGCCTAACAACATCCTTAAACACTTCCTGAGTCCTTTTTTCCCTTGAGTTCCCACAAAAGCTCAATTGGCAGCCAGGGCAGTCATTTTCCTCACCAGCTCATCTTTGGCCACACTGGCACAGGCTGCTCCTTCCCCCTTAAGATTACTTGCGTGAAATGTGTCCATCCACCCTGGACCCCTTTGTTTTTAAGGGCTGTTTCCCATTAAAAAATCAGTACCTGATTCAGTACTCCCCAAATCTCCATCCTAAATAGGCCAAAGTCTGCCCTTCCTAATTCCAGTGTGGCAGTTTTGTTGCTGCCCCTCCTTCTTTCACAGAACATTGAAAACTTGATTATTTCATGGTCACTGTGCCCCAGGCAGCCTCCGACCTCCACATCTGCCACCAGCCCTTCTCTGTGTGTGAGCAGCAGGAGACAGAGCTTTCCTTGGCAGTGGAGTGTTACCAAAAATTCGGTAAAACAGAAAACTCCTTCACACCAATGCAGCATTTAAGAAGCAGCATTCTTTATTCAGCCAGGTGCACGGGGGATAGCTCCTCCCAAAGCCGAGCATGCTGAGTGTAGGAAAGTTTTGGTTCATATTCTGTATTTTGCACACATGTTCATTGATTGTCCTGGACTAAACACACATCTGATAATCATTTCCCCAGAATCATTAACATATTTCCCCTCCCCTTTACCCATGCTCTCTTCTGTCCTGGGGGTCTCTCTGGTGGTCCCTGGTGGTCGTGGACCCCAATGTTCCCATGGGCCTGGCTGAGCTGGCAGGACACTGAGGGTGGTGAACTTCCAGTTCCCCTTCTGATACAATGGGCATTGTGTGGTTTCCATAGGCCTGGGGTTTTGGAGAACAAGCTCCAGGTGTCAGCTCACCTGGTGGAGACAATTTATCATCTGGTAACATGAGGTCACAGAGTGATCTATGACATGACAGAGTAGGTTATGTGAAATCATCAAGCAGCTTTGACATAAACTGCCTCTGTGACATCTGAGATCCTGCTGTGACATCACAGGGCAGAGGTCTGACATTACAGAGCAGGCTATAACATCACAGAGGGGCTGTGTGACATCCCAGGAGGGCTGTGTGAGGTCACTGGGTTGGTCACTCCGCCCCAGCTCCCCCTCACAATTTCTCCCAACAAGTCCAATGCTGCTCATGCCCAGCGGGGTCCCTGTCCCCCGGTATCCCCCCGGTCCACCTGGAGCCACATCCCCCACCAAAGGATGTTCCACAGGATCCCCCCCAGTGCCTGACATGGGGAAAAGGGGCCAGGGCTGTGTGACCAGGACATCAAGGACGTGGATTATCCAGGTCCCTGTGGCCTGGGTTGGGTTCCCAGGGCAGGAGAGATGTCGTGCAGCTGGAGCAGGGTTAGGGAAGGGCCTCCAAGGTGGGGCTGGAGCCCTTGGGCTGTGAGCAGAGGCTGAGGGAGCTGGGCTTGTCCAGCCCCGAGCAGGGAAGGCTGAGGGGCTCCTCATCCCAGCCTGGCAGTGCCAGCGAGGAGGGGATGGAGAGCACAGAGCCAGGCTCTTCACCAGGGGCCTGGTGGGAGACAAAAGCCAGTGGGTGGAAGGGGAAAGAGGGGAGATCAGCCAGGCCAGGAGGAGATGAAATGAGTCAGGCTGGTTTCAGCATTTCCTCAACACCAAAAGCAGCCTGACCTCCCTTCTCCAACCTCCACTGACAGCTTTGCAAATCAGGAATTGATGGAGATGTTTTGCCCCCACTCCAGGATTAGCGTCCTGATACAGGAACTTAATTGTGTTTATTTCTATCACAGAACCACATTTGTCTAATATCAATTCTAGTATGGAAATCACTTCTGGATGGTGGACTCATCAGACACTGCTGGGACATTTCACATAGCTCAGGGAAGAGTGCCATTGTTATTAAATTGTGTCCTGTTCAACCGTGGTCTGTTGGCCATGAAGAGAAACTTTCTGTGCCTCTGAGTCTCACCAGTTCCTGACCCCCAAAGGACACAAACCTGATGAGTTGTGGTTCCCAGTCCAGTGGTGGCACTTGGACCTCCCTCCATCCCCAGAGTAGAGCTCCCTTGTCCCAGAAAGTCCCTGGCAATGCAGGGATGAAGGAAACAGGACAGTCTGTGGGCATCAGGGGCAGGGCATGGCCAGGGATTTGGGGTGGTTGTGAGCCCAGGG
The DNA here is from genome assembly GCF_031753505.1 of Anomalospiza imberbis. Lineage (NCBI taxonomy): Eukaryota > Metazoa > Chordata > Aves > Passeriformes > Viduidae > Anomalospiza > Anomalospiza imberbis. The sequence continues at coordinate 49,488 of NW_027099491.1, read as the reverse complement.
CAGGACCTCATCCAGTTGTCCTGGGCCCATGGCTCCAGCCTGTCCAGATCCCTCTGCAGAGCTTCCTGCCCTCCAGCACAGCCACACTCCCACCCAGCTTGGGCTCACCTGGGAACTGACTGAGGGTGCCCTCGATGGCCTCATCCAGATCAGCAATCAAGAGATTTCACTGACCTGGCCCCAGTCCTGAGCCCTGGGGACACCCCTGGGTATGACTCCATTCCTCAGCTGCTCTGAGTGCCAGGGGTTGGATGAGGGGAATGGTGGGGAGGGGATGGGGACAAATTGTTATTGATTGTCATCCATGAAGGGTCTTGATTTTCACATCTATTCAGGCTGTATTAGAAGGTGCTGGGGGTCAATATCAATTGGACATTGCTGATATCAAACTACAAATAGGAAAAACAGGACAAAACAGTTCTCTCTGCATAGTTTGCAAAACAGTATATTCACTTTAAATACACTTCTGAAATGTGTCAAAAAAAACACAGAAGGATTGAAAACTTCAATTATTCCCAGCAGCATTTCTTGTTTGGGAGTTTTAAATAAATAGTTATGAGCCTTTTTCACTGAGTTCCTGAACTGAAGAGCTCAAGAAAGAATAGGCCTGGGGAGTAGGAAAATTCATCAGCAGCCTCCAAGTGGCTGAGGATCCATCCCCATCAGAACAGCAATGACCAGCAATGGGCACAGCTTTGTGGCTGCCCCAGCTCTGGGATGGGCCCTGGGCCTGGAGCAGGAGCAGCTCTGGAGGGCCCCAAGGCCGGGCTCTTGTGCTGGCCTGGGCAGATGGGATGGCAGCAGGGGCTGCAGAGCTCTCAGCACCTCAGCCCGAGGGGAGCAGGGCACCCAGGGAGCCTCCTTTGGCCTTGGCCAAGCCCCTTCCCCCATGGCTGGGGCTGAGTCCTGGCTGAGCTGCAGCTGCTGCTGTGCCCTGGCCAGGGGCTGAGGCCGTGGGGCCAGTGGCCAGAGCAGCCTGGGCTGAGCAGAGCTGTGGGACCAGAGCCGGCTGGGCTGTGCTGGGGAGAGGCCCTTGGTGCTGCACAGAGCTCGGGGCAGCTGGCAGAGCTTGCAGGGAGCTGGGCTGGGCTCAGAGAGCCTGGCACAGAAACCATCAGTGTCCATCCCAGCCTGGCTGAGCGTGCAGGGCAGGACTCAGCCCAGGCCTTGTGGGGCAGGGCCAGCGCCTGTGCAAGGCATGGAAAACAGGCAAGTGCCCGAGAGAGGAGGCTGCTCTGTGCCCTTGGGGGCACGGACACAGCAGGAACACTCAGGAGCCCAAAGAGCCTCCATGGCTGTGCTGGAGACCAAGGCTGGAGCAGGGAAATGCAGGGCTGCTGCGCCATAGGGAGGGCATTGAATTCCAGCACACACCTCAGCTCTCTGATGGTCCCGGCACCATGCTGGGCCCTGTTTCAGGCTGGAGCAGAGCAGATGTTGATGGCACAGGAGCCCTGCGGGGCTGGCAGGGACCTGCAGCTTGCAAGGTGCTCTGCTCTCCCTCAGCTCCTCTCTGAGAGATCCAGTCCCATCTTGGCACCTCAGGGCACAAATGGCACTGCCTGGTCATGGGCACACAGCTGATGTCTGCCTGCAAAGGGGCACAGGTTTTAGTACTTGTGCATTTCATATTATACAAGGACAATTTTAGTATCTGCATCGCTTCAGTACTTTTAAGAAACAGCAATTTTCTGATGTACTGATGGCAGAATGACAAGAAATACTGATCTTCCCATCTCCTTGAGTCACCAATATTCTGTTTATTCTTTCCTTTCCCTCTTCCTTCAGGTGTTTCCATTTCTTCTGTTGAAATGGCCATGTCTAAGGACATCTCTGCACTAGACCATGTGGATCTATGTACTTCCCGTTGCGCCCAGATTTCCCCATCCAGTTGCTTTGTGGTCATTCAAATGTCTCTCAATGGACTGGTTTCACTCGTTGCACATCAGGGAGTGGCCCAATCTTTCTGAAGTTCAAATAAATATTAATTATATCTTGCTGTTTTTAAATCTATCACAGAACTACCATTTCTTACGTCTTTGTCTAAAACTGTTCCTGTACAGAAGTCCCTTGCGGGGGGGGGGGGGGGGGGGAACATCACAGAGAGCTGAGGGAAGAGCTGTGATGTTTATTAAACTGTTAAAATGTTCAACTTGTATTTGTTGGCCAGAAACCTTTCTGTGCCTCGGAGTGTCACCATCCCTGAGCCCAAAGGACACAAACCTGATGAGTTGTGGTTCCCACTGCAGGGGCACTTGGATCTTGGCTCCGCACAGGAGAGCTCTTCATCCACTTTCCCTCTTTTCCTCCCTCTGGGCATGGAGGGAGCTCCTGACTTCAGCCTGTGACTTGTGTGTGCAAAGAGCAAATCTGGGCAGAATCAGGGCAGGGAGCATTTTGGGGGACCTTGGGATCTGTGCTGGGCACAGAAGGTGTTTTCCATTGCTCTGAGACTGTCTGCTGTGCAAAGTGGATTTAATATCCAGCAGAGGAATTACTTTTGCATTTGATGGAGCTGTGCCTTCCCTTGGCTTTGCTGGCTGACAAGAAATGAACATCCCTCTGTGTCTCGGGCAGCTCTTCCTCCAAGGAAAGCAGGTGGGAGTTGGAGCCAAGGAGCTGAAACCTGCAGGTGCAGCCTGGGCTGGAGGGAGCTCAGATTTGCACAAGGCTGCTCGGAGTGCCAGGGCTTGGATGGGGGAAATGGTGGGGTGGGGGTAGGGACAGAGTCTGACTGATTGTCAGCCATGAAGGGTCTTGATTTTCATATCTATTCCAACTGCATGAGGAGGTACTTGGATTCAGTGTCAATTGGAGATTGCACATATCAATGTATTAACAGGAAAAAAAAACCTAAACAGGATCTGAATAATGGTTTCTCACTGTCTTTGTAAATAAAATACATTCACTTCAACTACACTACTGGAATCTGCCTAATTATCCACAAATTATTTGAACACATATTATTCCCAGAGGCTTGGCTTCTTAAGGTGTTCTGAATGTTAAGGAGCTCTGGGGCACTGAATTGCTGAACTGAAGAGCTGAAGGCTGAAGAAGCCTCTGGAGCAGTAAAATTCAGCAGCAGCCTCCAAGTTGCTGAGGATGTCAGCAGCCCCCACTGAGGCCATCCCTGACCAGAGACCGTGGGGGAATGGGCAGACAAGGAGAGCGTCCCTGGGGCTGGGGCAGCAGAACTCAGAGGCACCAGCGGCTCCAGCTGGGAAATGGAGTGTGGAATGTGGCTGTGAAAGCCCTGCCTGGGCTGTGCCAAGCAGGACACACAAGCCCTGACCCCCATGCACTAAAAAGCTCTCTAAATTTGACATTTAAGAGGAATTAAAATTATCTGTGTATTCTGAGTTGGACTCACTGGAGAAATGCCAACAAGAGATTCTCATGACCTCAAAAAAATGAAACAGCTTTACTGGGAACTTCAGAAATTCAGAAAGATTTTGACAAACCTTTGCCATATTAAACCTTTGACAAAAGGTTTAATATGGCATTCAATCAACACAAAACACTTCTCAAAGCATTAACTTGGCCCATTCAACTTCACAAACTCTAATGCTGTTCAATTTTAAGATAATCAAAATTTGCAAGAGGACAAAAATAGAAGAAGTAGACACAGAAAGAGAAAGACAAATAAGCTGCAGAGAAGCACACACTCAGCTACAAACTCCTGGATTCCAGCGGGGTTCAGATAGAAATTCCAAGAGAAGGTAGCTCAAGATGTGTGCTTGGCTTGTGCTCAGCCATAAATACCCCTTCGTGTTCCTGGGCGCTTCCACCAGGTGGGACTTGGGGTCATTTGGTCACCCAGGAGCTGGGCTGGGGGCTCCAGAGGTGGCTGTGGAGCATTGCCTGTGCTGTGCCAGGGACTGGCAGACACTGCTGGGCTGGGATAGAGGCTCTGGGGGGATTGGGGTTCCAGGGCAGGGCAGGGCTGGGGTTCCAGGGCAGGGCAAGGCTGGACCTGCCCCTTCCTCCCCACACATGAAATGTTTCCAGCCAACAATCTCCTCCAGTCTGTCACAACAGGCAGTGTTGGAGGTGAAATCCCAATTCTGGCCATGGGCACCTGGACGAGAAGGACAGTTCTTTTCCATAGGAAAGAAAGCACAGAGCCCCAGTGCTTGGAAGGCAGGTGAGAGCCTCACTAGGCCAAGGCCAGCAAGACTTGTCAGGAATGGCAGATTTTGTCTGGGAGCAGTCATTGGATTTAGGGAATTTTGGAGGTGGAACCCCAGTCTTGGCCATGGGCACCTGGAGCAACTGGGAGTGACTGAATCTATACTGGGGGCAACTGGGATTGACTGGGATTATGCTGGGGAAGACTGGGATCATAGTGGACTCATACTGGGATCCCACTTGGAGTGACTGGGTCTATGCTAGGGGCCACTGAGAGCAACTGGGATCACACTGGGAGCAACTGGGACCATGCTGGGAGCCACTGGGATCATCATGGCATCAGAGTAGGAACATACTGGGAGTGACTGGGTCTGTGCTAGAGGCAACTGGGATCATACTGGGAGGAAATGGGACCATGCTGGGGACAAATGGGATCATACTGGGAGCAACTGGCACCACACTGAGGGTGACTGGAGTCATTCTGGGATCATACTGGAAGTGACTTGGAGCAGGCTGAGGGCAACTGGGACCATGTTGGGGAAAATGGGATATACAGGAAGTGACTGGATCATGCTGGAGGTGACTGGGAGTGGCAATGAGCAACTGGAATCATACTGGAAGCTACTGAGAGCAACTGGGAGAGAATGGAAACACTCTGGGGTCAACTGGGATATACTGGGAAAGACCAAGAGTGACTGGGATCACAGAGGAACCATAAAGGAAGTTACTGGAATAATGCTGAGACTATCTGGGAGTGACTGGAATCATACTGGGAGTGACTGGAATCATACTGGGTGACTTGGAGTGACTGGGACTATACTGGGGGCATCTGGCACTGTAATGAGAGTGACTGGGTTTATACTGGGATCATACTGGGAAGGACTGGAACCATACTGGGAGTGCCTGGAACTATTATAGGGGTGAATGGGAACACCTGGGAACATGCTGGGATGATATTGGGAGTGACCGGGATGATACTGGGATCACACTGAGTGTAACTGGAAGTGACTGGGACCATACTGGGGGTGACTGGGAGCCACAGGTCCAATGCTGGGAGTGTCCTGGGGGGAACTGGGGGAACTGGCCCAGCTGGGGCTCTGGGTTGTTCTCCCCCAGGGCTGCCCCAGGTCCTGTTGCCACCAGTGGCCCCACAGAGCTGAGGGACAGGGGACAGGGGACAAGGACTGGGGACAGGCAAGGGACAGGGCACAGCTGAGGGAAAGGGGACAGGGACAGGGCACAGCCGAAGGACAGGAGACAGCCAAGGGACAGGGGACAGGGCACAGCCAAGGGACTGGGCACAGCTGAGGGACAGGGGACAGGGACAGGGGACAGCAAAGGGACAGGGCACAGCCAGGGAACACGGCCTGGCCAAGGGACACTGAGCTCCAGCACTTTGGGCTGTTGCCCTTGGGGTCCCAGCGCAGGCCCAGGGGCAGAATCCCCTCCAGAAATTGTTGTTTGCTTTCAGCTCTGCTCTGGAACATTCCCCAGGAGCCCTGCAGTGGCTGCAGCACGGCTGGGTGCCCGGGGCCACCAAAGCTGCTCCAGCATTGCCCTCCTGCCCCGGGCAGGGCACACAACACCCAAGGAAAGGCTCGTGCTGGGCTCAGGGCAGGGACAGGACACTCCCCTGGCACTGCCACGGGCACAGCCGAGCCAACCTGGGCAAAGAATTGGGATTGGTGTCCCATGGAATCCCAGCAGGGATTACTTCTCATTGCACTGCTCTCATTGCATTGGTCATCAATTCAAATCATTTCCCCATGGAATTCCCATGGCAGTGGGTTAGAGGGGAGATCCATCCATGCAATTCTCACCTGACTGGGATGAGAGTGAGATCTGGCCATGGAAATTCCATGGCATTTCCTGCATTCCCAAGTCCCCCATTCTTGAATCCCCCATTTGTTTCCCCTCTCACACCCACTTTTGTGCTCCAGAGCCTCCCGACCATATCTGATGTATTTTGGGGGCCCTTCCACACAGGTGTGTCCCAGGTAATGCTTCATCTGCTCCACCATGATCCCTTTGGATTCCCAGAACCTCTGGGTGATCCAGGCAGCACCGTCGGACACCGCAAAGCTCTCAGATCCCAGCTGGAAGCAGATGAAATCCCAGCCCTCGTAGCCATACTGGTGGGATCCATGGACACTCCGTTGGACAGGAGGTCACAGCTGGAAACCACCTGCAGCGTGTGGAGACCTGGGAATGAGGAGAGAACGGACCCATGGAGTCGTGTCCCAGCCACAGAGAGCCCCTTGGAGCTCCCTGGATTCCCATCGCAGCCCAAGAGATCCCCCGCCAATCCCCAGAGATCCCATCCCAGCCCCTCAGAGTCCTCCATTCCCACAGATCCCATCCCAGCCCCCAGCTCCCCCCACTCCCCCTTCTCTGATTGTACTAGCCCCGTCTCCAGGTCACTGTCGGCCACGGGCTGGTTCCTGTCTTTGAGCCGGATCTGGCTATCCCAATGTCCCACCTCTGTCTATCCCAATATCCCAGCTCTGGCTATCCCAATATCCTGGCTCTGGCTATCCCAATGGCCCAGCTCTGGCTATCTCAGTATCACAGCCCTGGCTGTCCCAATGTCCCGGCTCTAGCTATCCCAATATCCTGGCCCTGGCTATCCCAATGTCCCGGCTCTGGCTATCTCAATATCCTGGCTCTGGCTATCCCAATATCCCAGCTCTGTCTATCCCAATATCCCAACTCTGGCTATACCAATGTCCTGGCTCTGGCTATCCAAATATCCCAGCTCTGCCTATCGCAGTATCCCAGCTCTGGCTGTTCCAATATACAGCTCTAGCTATCCCAATATCCTGGCCCTGGCTATCCCAATGTCCCAGCTCTGGCTATCCCAATATCCTGGCCCTGGCTATCCCAATGTCCCAGCTCTGGCTGTCCCAATATCCAAAGTCTGGCTATCCCATTGTCCCAGCTCTGGCTATCCCAATATCCCAGCTCTGGCTATCCCAAAGTCCCAGCTCAGCTCCCACCCAGATCCCTGGTGTCTGTGGCTTCATTCTGCCCCGCTCGCTGTCGCAGCGCTCGCTGGGAGTCCCGTACATGTCCCCCACAGTCAAGGACTGGGGGACCTCCGGTCTGGGCTCCAACAGTGCCACTTCCAGGAACTGCGGGGAGTGGAGAACTGGGGGGACATGGAGATGTGGGTGAGCTGAGTGGGCTAAAAGTGAAAGTTTGGGGATCCAGGGGGGTCCACAGGCCAAGGAAAAGGGGAACATGAAGAGCTGGCAGAGTTGGAAAGGAGGTTCAGAGGCTAAGAGCCAAGGAAAGGGGGTGCAGGGACAGTGATTATGGATTGTAGGGAGCAGTTCAGCATGTCACATGGGGGCGAAGTTTAGGTTTTAGGTTTTTTAGCAGATTGTAGATGGGTCCAAGACGGAGGGTACAGGGTGTTGTCTGGAGTAGCCTCAGGAGTTGCCCGACGTGGGGCCCGCAAACTCACAGACACCGAGAGAGCACTCCCCGGGGCAACCACCCTCCTTATGGACTGGACACCTCAGAAATGGGGCTGGGACCCAAAGAGACCCCTCCCGATGGACTGGGCAGTCCAGAAATGAGGCTGGAACCCCCACAGACCCCTCCCTAAGAACCTAAAACCCCCAGAAATTGGGGCTGGGACCCTGCAGAGACCTTTCTCCATGGGGCTGGGCACTCCAGAAATGAGTCCTGGATCACTAGAGACCCCTCCGCATGGCTCTGGGACCACCAGAAATGGGGCTGGGACCTTCAGAAGTGGGGTTAGGACCCCCACAGTTTAGTCACACCCACTCCCGGCTATACCCCAGGCTCAGTGTTGAACTAACCAATCAGCACCTGGAACAATCAGCACGCGATCGCCTTCTGCATCGACCAATCTGATCACTCTCTCATTCTGGCCCCACTCCTTCTTTGTGACATCACGAGCGGCCATGACGCACAGCCCCTCTCCAGTATGACGTCACTGCGCTTCCATTGGCTGTCGGCCAGAGGGCGGGGCTCTCCCGGACTATAAAAGGCGGGTGCCGGCAGGCAAGGCTCAGTGCAGGCTCGGCGATGGGAACGGCGGTGAGCACCAGAAGAGCCCCGGAGCTCCCACCAGGCTTGGATGGTGGCCAGCAGTGGAAAATGCCCAGGGGTGATGAGGGAGGACACAGACAGAGCCTCCCTCGGGCCAGTGAGTATTTAGGGATTTGATGGATTGTAGGCAGTAGTTTAGTATATCACATGGGTGCGAAGTTCAGATTTTAGGTTTTTTAGCACATTGTAGATGGGTACAAGATGGAGGATACAGGGTGCTGTCTCGAGTGCCATCAGGAGTTGCCCGATGGGGAGTTGACAAACTCACAGACACCTACAGAGCGCCCCCCGGGGCAATCCCACTCTATATGGACTGGGCACGCCAGAAATGGGGCTGGGACCCCCAGACATCCCTCCCCATAAACCTGACCACCCCAGAAATAGGCTGGAACCCCCAGAGGCCTACCGATGGACTGGGCACTCCAGAAATGAGGCTGGGACTCCCACACACCCCTTCCCGATGAACCTAAATTCCCCAGAAATGGGGCTGGGACCACCAGAGACCCCTCCCCATGGGCTTAGGACCACCAGAAATAGGACATGGAGATCCAGAGACCACTCCCGATGGGCCTGGGATCCCCAGACTGGGGCTAGGAGCCCCGCACATGAGCCACGCCAACTTGCTTCCGTGCCCCACCCTCAGCATCGAACTAAGCAATCAGCGCCTGGAACAATCAGCGCAGGAATGCCATTCAAACCGACCAATCATATTGCTCTCTCATTCTTGCTCAACTCCTTCATTGTGACATCACAAGTGGCCATGATGCTCAGCCCATCCCTACTATGATGTCGCTGCGCTCCCATTGGCTGTTGGCCAGAGGGCGGGGCTTGCCCGGACTATAAAAGGCATGTGCCGGAGCACAGGGCTCAGTGCGGGCCCAGCGATGGGAGCGGTGGCAGAGCACCATGAGCGCCTGGGAGCCGCCATCGGCTGCGGAGGATGGCCAGCGGCGGGGACTGCCCTAAGGTGAGGAGGGACGACACCGACAGAACATGCCCCAGGGCAACGAGCACCGAGAGCGGCGGTGCATCGCTCCTGAGCGAGGACGACGGTGCTAGGAGGACCACGGAGAATGGCACAGCATCCCGCCGGTAAGAGGAAGGAGGACACGGGCAGAGCATTCCTCAGGGCAACGAGCATTTAGGGATTTGATGGATTGTAGGGAGCAGTTCAGCATGTCACATGGGGGCGAAGTTTAGGTTTTAGGTTTTTTAGCAGATTGTAGATGGGTCCAAGACGGAGGGTACAGGGTGTTGTCTGGAGTACCCTCAGGAGTTGCCCGACGTGGGGCCCGCAAACTCACAGACACCGAGAGAGCACCCCCCGGGGCAACCACCCTCCTTATGGACTGGACACCTCAGAAATGGGGCTGGGACCCAAAGAGACCCCTCCCGATGGACTGGGCAGTCCAGAAATGAGGCTGGAACCCCCACAGACCCCTCCCTAAGAACCTAAAACCCCCAGAAATTGGGGCTGGGACCCTGCAGAGACCTTTCTCCATGGGGCCGGGCACTCCAGAAATGAATCCTGGATCACTAGAGACCCCTCCGCATGGCTCTGGGACCACCAGAAATGGGGCTGGGACCTTCAGAAGTGGGGTTAGGACCCCCACAGTTTAGTCACACCCACTCCCGGCTATACCCCAGGCTCAGTGTTGAACTAACCAATCAGCATCTGGAACAATCAGCACACGATCGCCTTCTGCATCGACCAATCTGATCACTCTCATTCTGGCCTAATTCCTTCTTTGTGACATCACGAGCGGCCATGACGCACAGCCCCTCTCCAGTATGACGTCACTGCGCTTCCATTGGCTGTCGGCCAGAGGGCGGGGCTCTCCCGGACTATAAAAGGCGGGTGCCGGCAGGCAAGGCTCAGTGCAGGCCCGGCGATGGGAGCGGCGGCGGAGCACCGGAAGAGCCCCGGAGCTCCCACTAGGCTCGGATGGTGGCCAGCAGTGGAAAATGCCTAGGGGTGATGAGGGAGGACACAGACAGAGCATCCCTCGGGCCAGTGAGTATTTAGGGATTTGATGGATTGTAGGCAGTAGTTTAGTATATCACATGGGTGCGAAGTTCAGATTTTAGGTTTTTTAGCACATTGTAGATGGGTACAAGATGGAGGATACAGGGTGCTGTCTCGAGTGCCATCAGGAGTTGCCCGATGGGGAGTTGACAAACTCACAGACACCTACAGAGCGCCCCCTGGGGCAATCCCACTCTATATGGACTGGGCACGCCAGAAATGGGGCTGGGACCCCCAGACATCCCTCCCCATAAACCTGACCACCCCAGAAATAGGCTGGAACCCCCAGAGGCCTACCGATGGACTGGGCACTCCAGAAATGAGGCTGGGACTCCCACACACCCCTTCCCGATGAACCTAAATTCCCCAGAAATGGGGCTGGGACCACCAGAGACCCCTCCCCATGGGCTTAGGACCACCAGAAATAGGACATGGAGATCCAGAGACCACTCCCGATGGGCCTGGGATCCCCAGACTGGGGCTAGGAGCCCCGCACATGAGCCACGCCAACTTGCTTCCGTGCCCCACCCTCAGCGTCGAACTAAGCAATCAGCGCCTGGAACAATCAGCGCAGGAATGCCATTCGCACCGACCAATCATATTGCTCTCTCATTCTTGCTCAACCCACAAGCCAGGCAGGCAGCGGCCGAGGCCGGCCATGTCAACAGGTCTACCAACGGGCCTGTCAGCCGCAGGCCGAGGCCGGCAATGGCAACAGGTCGACCCACGGGCCGAGCGGAAGTAAGCCAAGACGGGGCTGAGAAAACAGGCCCACCCACGGGCTGGTCGGCCGGAGGCCAAGGCCGGCCAGGAACACAGGTCTACCCAAAAGCCGGGCAGGCGGAGGCCGAGGCCAGCTTTACACAACAGGTCTACCCACGGGCCTGGCGCCTGGCGGCCGAGGCTGGCCAGGGCAACAGGTCTACCCAGGGGCCGGGTGGCTGGAGGCAAAAGCCGGCCAGCCCAGCAGGTCTACCCACGGGCCGGTTGGCCAGAGGCTAAGGCCGGCATGGGCAACAGGTCTCCCCACGGTCCCGGTGCCTGGAGGCCAAGGCCCGCCGGGGAGAGCAGGTCTACCCTGTGCCCCGGTGCCTGGAGGCCGAGGCCGGCCAGGGCAACTTGTCTACCCACGGGCCCAGCGCCTGGCGGCCGAGGCCGGCCAGGGCAACTGGTCTACGCACGGGCCTGGCGCCTGGTGGCCGAGGCTCGCCGGGGCAACAGGTCTACCCATGGGCCGGTCACCCAGAGGCTAAGGCCCGCCAGGGAGACAGGTCTACCCAGGGGCCGGGCGGAGGAAAGCAAACCTGGGGCCCAGACAACAGGTCTACCCACAAGCCGGGCAGGCAGAGGCTGAGGCCGGCCGGGGACAACAGGTCTACCCTGGGCCCCGGAGCCTGGAGACTGAGGCCGGCCAGGGCAACATGTCTACCCAGGGCCCTGGCGCCTGGAGGCCGAGTCCGGCCGGGGACAACATGTCTACGAAGGGTCACGGCACCTGGAAGACGAACCCGGCCAGAAGTACAAATCTACCCACATGCCCAGCGCCTGAAGGCCGAGGCTGGCCAGGGCAGCAGATCTACCAACAGGCCGCTTGGCCGGAGGCTAAGGCCAGCCAGGGAGACAGGTGTACCCAGGGGCCGGAGGGAGGAAAGCCAAGTCGAGGCCAAGACAACAGGTCTATCCACGGGCTGGGAGGTCGGAGGCTAAGGCCGGCAAGAGCAACAAGTCTAAACACGGGCCGGTCATAGGTAAGCCAAGACGGGGCCGAGATGACAGGTCTACCCACAAGCCGGGCAGGCAGAGGCCGAGGCCAGCCAGCGACAACAGGTCTACCCAGGGCCCCGACGCCTGGCAGCCGAGGGAGGCCAGGGCAACTGGTCTACCCAGGTGCCGGGCAACCGGAGGCTAAGACTGGACAGGGAGACAGGTCTACCAAGGGACCGGGCGGAGGTAAGCTAAGACGGGGCCCAGACAACAGGCCTACCCAGGGCCCCGGCTTCTGAGGTCCGAGGTTTTCCAGGGAAACAGGTCTACCCACGGACTGGGCGCCTGGAGGCTGAGGCCTGCCAGGACAACAGGTCTACCCTGGAGCCGGGCGCCTGGAGGCTAAGGACGGATAGGTCAGAATGTCTACCCACGGGCAGGGCGGCCGGAGGCTAAGGCCGGCTGGCACAGCAGATCTACCCACAGACCGGCAGGCCAGAGGCTAAGGCTGGCATGAGCAAAAGGTCTACCCACTGTCCCGGCGCCAGGAGGGTGAGGCCCGCCAAGGACACAGGTCTACACATTGTCCCTGGCGTCTGGAGGACGAGGCCAGCCAGGGCAACTGGTCTACCCACGGGCCCGGCGCCTGGAGGCCGAGACCGGCCAGAGACAACAGGTCTACCCAAGGGCCGAGCAGAGGTAAGCCAAGACAGGGCCGAGACAGCAGGTCAACCCAGGGCCCCGGTGCCTGGAGGCCAAGGCCCGCCAGGGACACAGGTCTACCCACAGGGCCTGGCGGGCGGAGGCCAAGGACGACATGGACAACAGGTCTACCCACAGGGCCTGGCGGGCGGAGGCCAAGGACGACATGGACAACAGGTCTACACACGGGCCGGGCGGCTGGAGGCTAAGGCCGGCCAGGACAACAGGTCTACCCATGGGCCGGACGGCCAGAGGCCAAGGTAAACCAAGGCAACAGGTCTACCCACAGGAGTGGGCAGATGTAAGCCAAAATGGGGCCCAAGACAACAGGTCTACCCATGGGCCGGGCGGAGGTAGCCAAGCAGGGGCCCGAGAAAACAGGTATACCCACGGGCCTGGCGGCCGGAGGCCGAAGACGGTGAGGACAACAGGTGTACCCAGGGGCCCGGCGCCTGACGGCCGAGGCAAGCCAGGGCAACAGGTCTACCAACGGAGCTGGTTGGCCGGAGGCTAAGGCCGGCCTCGGCCTCCAGGCGCCGGGCCCCAGGGTAGACCTGTTGTCCCCCGTCGGCCTCGGCCTCTGCCTGCCCGGCTTGTGGGTAGACCTGTCGCCTCGGCCCTGTCTTGGCTTACCTACGACTGGCCCGTGGGTAGACCTGCTGCCCTGGCCGGCCTCGGCCTGCGGCCGACAGGCCCATTGGTAGGCCTGTTGGCCTGGCCGGCCACGGCCTCTGCCTGCCTGGCTTGTGGGTAGACCTTTTGTCCTGGCCGGCCTTGGCCTCCGGCCGACCGGCCCATGGGTAGACCGGTTGTCCTGGCCAGCCTTAGCTTCCGGCCGCCTGGCCCGCTGGGTAGACCTGTGTCCCTGGCAGACTGCGGCCTCCAGGTGCCGGGGCCCTGGGTAGACCTGTTTTCTCGGCCCTGTCTTTGCTTACTTCCGCCTGGCTCGTGGGTCGACCTGTTGTCCTGGACGGCCTTAGCCTCCAGCTGCCCGGTTCCGTGGGTAGACCTGTTGCCCTGGCCAGCCTCGGCCTTCAGGCGCTGTGCCCCTGGGTAGACCTGTTGTCCTGGCCGGATTCGGCCTCCAGGCGCCTGGACCCTTCGTTGACCTGTTGTCCCCGGCGGGCCTCGGCCTCCAGGCGCCGGGACCGTGGGGAGACTTGTTGCCTATGCCGGCCTTAGCTTCCGGCCGCCCGGCCCCTGGGGCTTAGGCCGGCCAGGACACCTGGTCTACCCATGGGCCGGGCCGCCGGAGGCTAAGGCCAGCAAGGGCAACCTGTCTACCCAGAGACCCGGCGCCTGGAGGCCGAGTCCGGCCAGGGCCACAGGTCTACCCAGGGACCGGGCAACCGGAGGCTAGGGCCGGCCAGGACAACAGGTCTACCCACAAGCCAGGCAGGCGGAGGCCGAGGCCGGCGGGGGACAACAGGTCTACCCAGGGGCCCGGCACTTGCGGCTGAGGCCGGCCAGGGCAACAGGTCTACCCAGGTGCCGGGCGGCCGGAGGCTAAGGCCGGCCAGCACAGCAGGTCTACCCACGGGCCGGTCGGCCAGAGGCTAAGGCCGGCATGGGCAGCAGGTCTCCCCACGGTCCCGGCGCCTGGAGGCCGAGGCCCGCCGGGGACAGCAGGTCTACCCTGTGCCCTGGCGCCTGGAGGCTGAGGCCGGCCAGGGCAACAGGTCTTCCCAGGGGCCGGGCGGCCGGAGGCTAAGGCCGGCCAGGGAGACAGGTCTACCCAGGGGCCAGGCGGAGGAAAGCCAACACGAGGCCCAGACAACAGGTCTACCCAGGGCCCCGGCGCCTGGAGTCCGAGGCCATCCAGGGCAACAGGTCTACCCACAGACTGGGCGCCTGGAGGCTGAGGCCGGCAAGGGCAACATGTCTACCCATGGGCCAGTCGGCCAGAGGCTAAGGCCGGCATGGGCAACAGCTCTCCCCACGGTCCCGGCGCCTGGAGGCCGAGGCCCGCCGAGGACAGCAGGTCTACCCTGGGCCCCCGCGCCTGGAGGCCGAGCCAGGCCATGGCAACTGGTCTACCCTGAGCCCCCGCGCCTGGAGGCCGAGTCTGGCCGGGGACAACAGGTCTACGAAGGGTCCCGGTGCCTGGAGGCCAAACCCGGCCAGGACAATAAATCTACCCATGGGCCCAGCGCCTGAAGGCCGAGGCTGGCCAGGGCAAGAGGTCTACCCACGGGCCGAGCGTAGGTAAGCCAAGACGGGCCTGAGACGACAGGTCTACCCCCAAGCCGGGCAGGCGGAGGCCAAGGCCAGCCAGGGACAGCAGGTCTACCCAGCGGCCCGGCGCCTGACGGCCGAGTCAAGCCAGGGCAACAGGTCTACCAACGGAGCTGGGTGGCCGGAGGACAAGGCCGACCAGGAAAACAGGTCTACCCACGGGCCGGGTGGCCAGAGGCTAAGGCCGGCAAGGACAACATGTCTGACCACGGGCCGGTCATAGGTAAGCCAAGACGGGGCCGAGATGACAGGTCTACCCACAAGCCGGGCAGGCGGAGGCCGAGGCCGGACGGGGACAACAGGTCTACCCTGGGCCCCGGCGCCTGGCAGCCGAGGCCGGCCAGGGAAACAGGTCTACCCAGGTGCCGGGCGGCCGGAGGCTAAGGCCAGACAGGGAGACAGGTCTACCATGGGACCGGGCAGAGGTAAGCTAAGACGGGGCCCAGATAACAGGCCTACCCAGGACCTTTGCGTCTGGAGTCCGAGGCCATCCAGGGCAACAGGTCTACCCATGAACTGGGCGCCTGGAGGCTGAGGCCTTTCAGGAAAACAGGTCTACCCGGAGGCCGGGAGCCTGGAGGCTGAGGCCGGCCAGGGCAAAAGGTCTACCCACGGGCCGGGTGGCCGGAGGCTAAGGCCGGCAAGGGCAACATGTCTACAGAGAGGCTCGTCGCCTTGACGCCAAGGCCGGCCAGGGAAACAGGTCTACCCAGGGGCCGGGCGACCGGAGGCTGAGGCCTGCCAGGACAACACGTCTTCCCTGGAGCCGGACGCCTGGAGGCTAAGGACGGCCAGGGAAACAGGTCTACCCACGGTCCGGGTGGCCGGAGGCTAAGGCCGGCAAGGACAACAGGTCTACCCACGGGCCGGTCAACCGGATGGCAATGCTGGCCAGGGCAACAGGTCTACCCACGGGCCGGGCGGACCTAAGCCAAGACGGGGCCAAGACAACAGGGCTACCCACAAGCCGGGCAGGCAAAGGCCGAGGCCGGCCGGGGACAAAAGGTCTACCCAGGGGCCCGGTGCATGAAGGCCGAGGCCGGCCAGTGCAACAGGTCTACCCATGGAACTGGGCGGCCGGAGGCTAAGGCCAGCCAGGACAACAGGTCGACTCACGGTCCCGGCGCCTGGAGCCCGAGTCCGGCCGGGCACAACAGGTCTACACACGGGCCCGGCGCCTGAAGGCCGAGTCCGGACATGGTAAACGGTCTACCCAGGGGCTAGTCGGCCGCCGGCTAAGGCCGGCCAGCTCAACAGGTCTACCCACGGGCCTGGCGCCTGGAGGCCGAGGCCGGCCAGGACAACAGGTCTACCCAGGCGTTATGCGGCCAGAGGCTAAGGCCGGCCAGAACAACAGGTTTACCCACGAGGCCGCTCTGCCGGAGGCTATGGAAGGCCATGGCAACAGGTCTACCCAAGGGCCGAGCAGAGGTAAGCCAAGACAGGGCCGAGACAGCAGGTCAACCCAGGGCCCCGGTGCCTGGAGGCCAAGGCCTTCCAGGGACACAGGTCTACCCACAGGGCCCGGTGGGCGGAGGCCAAGGACGACATGGACAACAGGTCTCCCCAAGGGCCCGGCGCCTGGAGGCCGAGACCGGCCAGAGACAACAGGTCTACCATCGGGCCTGTCGGCTGCAGGCCGAGGCCGGCCAGGGCAACAGGTCGACCCACGGGCCGGGCAGAGGAAAGCCAAGACGGGGCCGAGACAACAGGTCTACCCACAAGCCGGGCAGGCGGAGGCCGAGGCCGGCGAGGGACAACAGGTCTACCCAGGGGCCCGGCACTTGCGGCAGAGGCCGGCCAGGGCAACAGGTCTACCCAGGTGCCGGGCGGCCGGAGGCTAAGGCCGGCCAGCACAGCAGGTCTACCCACGGGCTGGTCGGCCAGAGGCTAAGGCCGGCATGGGCAGCAGGTCTCCCCACGGTCCCGGCGCCTGGAGGCCGAGAGCCGCTGGGGACAGCAGGTCTACCCTGTGCCCTGGCGCCTGGAGGCTGAGGCCGGACCGGGCAACAGGTCTACCCAGGGGCTGGGCGACCGGAGGCTAAGGCCGGCCAGGGAGACAGGTCTACCCAGGGGCCAGGCGGAGGAAAGCCAACACGAGGCCCAGACAACAGGTCTACCCAGGGCCCCGGCGCCTTTAGTCCGAGGCCATCCAGGGCAACAGGTCTACCCACAGACTGGGCGCCTGGAGGCTGAGGCCGGCAAGGGCAACATGTCTACCCATGGGCCAGTCGGCCAGAGGCTAAGGCCGGCATGGGCAACAGCTCTCCCCACGGTCCCGGCGCCTGGAGGCCGAGGCCCGCCGAGGACAGCAGGTCTACCCTGGGCCCCCGCGCCTGGAGGCCGAGGCCGGCCATGGCAACTGGTCTACCCAGGGACCCGGCGCCTGGAGGCCGAGTCCGGCCGGGGACAACAGGTCTACGAAGGGTCCCGGTGCCTGGAGGCCAAACCCGGCCAGGACAACAAATCTACCCACGGGCCCAGCGCCTGAAGGCCGAGGCTGGCCAGGGCAAGAGTTCTACCCACGGGCCGAGCGTAGGTAAGCTAAGACGGGCCTGAGACGACAGGTCTACCACCAAGCCGGGCAGGCGGAGGCCAAGGCCAGCCAGGGACAACAGGTCTACACAACCGCCCGGCGCCTGACGGCCGAGGCCGGCCAGGGCAACAGGTCTACCAACGGAGCTGGGCGGACGGAGGACAAGGCCGACCAGGACAACAGGTCTACCCACGTGCCGGGTGGCCGGAGGCTAAGGCCGGCAAGGACAACATGTCTAACCACGGGCCGGTCATAGGTAAGCCAAGACGGGGCTGAGATGACAGGTGTACCCACAAGCCGGACAGGCGGAGGCCGAGGCCAGACGGGGACAACAGGTCTACCCTGGGCCCCGGCGCCTGGCAGCCGAGGCCGGCCAGGGAAACAGGTCTACCCAGGTGCCGGGCGGCCGGAGGCTAAGGCCAGACAGGGAGACAGGTCTACCATGGGACCGGGCGGAGGTAAGCTAAGACGGGGCCCACATCACAGGTCTACCCAGGACCTTTGCGTCTGGAGTCCGAGGCCATCCAGGGCAACAGGTCTACCCACGAACCGGGCGCCTGGAGGCTGAGGCCTTTCAGGAAAACAGGTCTACCCGAAGGCCAGGCGCCTGGAGGCTAAGACCGGCCAGGGAAAAAGGTCTACCCACGGGCCGGGTGGCCGGAGGCTGAGGCCTGCCAGGACAACAGGTCTACCCTGGAGCCGGACGCCTGGAGGCTAAGGACAGCCAGGGAAACAGGTCTACCCTGGGGCTGGGCGACCGGAGGCTGAGGCCTGCCAGGACAACAGATCTACCCTGGAGCCGGACGCCTGGAGGATAAGGACGGCCAGGGAAACAGGTCTACCCACGGTCCGGGTGGCCGGAGGCTAAGGCCGGCAAGGACAACAGGTCTACCCACGGGCCGGTCAACCGTATGGCAATGCCGGCCGGGGCAACAGGTCTACCCACGGGCCGGGCGGACCTAAGCCAAGACGGGGCCAAGACAACAGGGCTACCCACAAGCCGTGCAGGCAGAGGCCGAGGGCGGCCGGGGACAACAGGTCTACCCAGGGGCCAGGTGCATGAAGGCCGAGGCCGGCCAGTGCAACAGGTCTACCCATGGAACTGGGCGGCCGGAGGCTAAGGCCAGCCAGGACAACAGGTTTGGCCACGAGGCCGGTCGGCCGGAGGCTAAGGAAGGCCATGGCAACAGGTCTACCCAAGGGCCGAGCAGAGGTAAGCCAAGACAGGGCCGAGACAGCAGGTCAACCCAGGGCCCCGGTGCCTGGAGGCCAAGGCCTGCCAGGGACACAGGTCTACCCACAGGGCCTGGCGGGCGGAGGCCAAGGCCTGCCAGAACAACAGGTCTACCCATGGGCCGGTCGGCCGGAGGCCAAGGCCGGCCAGGACAACAGGTCTACCCACGGGCCGGGCGGCTGGAGGCTAAGGCCGGCCAGGACAACAGGTCTACCCATGGGCCGGTCGGCCAGAGGCCAAGGCAAACCAAGGCAACAGGTCTACCCACGGGAGTGGGCAGACGTAAGCCAAAATGGGGCCCAAGACAACAGGTCTACCCATGGGCCAGGCGGAGGTAGCCAAGAAGGGGCCCGAGACAACAGGTATACCCACGGGCCTGGCGGCCGGAGGCCGAGGCCGGTGAGGACAACAGGTGTACCCAGGGGCCCGGTGCCTGACGGCCGAGGCAAGCCAGGCCAACAGGTCTACCAACAGAGCTGGTTGGCCGGAGGCTAAGGCCAGCCTCGGCCGCCTGGCGCCGGGCCCCAGGGTAGACCTGTTGTCCCCCGCCGGCCTCGGCCTCTGCCTGCCCGGCTTGTGGGTAGACCTGTCGCCTCGGCCCCGTCTTGGCTTACCTACGACTGGCCTGTGGGTAGACCTGCTGCCCTGGCCGGCCTCGGCCTGCGGCCGACAGGCCCATTGGTAGACCTGTTGGCCTGGCCGGCCACGGCCTCTGCCTGCCTGGCTTGTGGGTAGACCTTTTGTCCTGGCCGGCCTTGGCCTCCGGCCGACCGGCCCGTGGTAGATCGGTTGTCCTGGCTGGCCTTAGCTTCCGGCCGCCTGGCCCGCTGGGTAGACCTGTGTCCCTGGCAGACTGCGGCCTCCAGGTGCCGGGGGCCCTGGGTAGACCTGTTTTCTCGGCCCTGTCTTTGCTTACTTCCGCCCGGCTCGTGCGTCGACCTGTTGTCCTGGACGGCCTTAGCCTCCGGCTGCCCGGTTCCGTGGTAGACCTGTTGCCCTGGCCAGCCTCGGCCTTCAGGCGCTGTGCCCCTGGGTAGACCTGTTGTCCTGGCCGGATTCGGCCTCCAGCGCCTGACCCTTCATTGACCTGTTGTCCCCGGCGGGCCTCGGCCTCCAGGCGCCAGGACCGTGGGAGACTTGTTGCCCATGCCGGCCTTAGACTCTGGCCGACCGGCCTGGGGATAGACCTGCTGTGCTGGCCAGCCTTATCTTCCGGCCACCCGGCCCCTGGGGCTTAGGCCGGCCATGACACCAGGTCTACCCATGGGCCGGGCCGCCGGAGGCTAAGGCCAGCAAGGGCAACCTGTCTACCCAGAGACCCGGTGCCTGGAGGCCGAGTCCGGCCAGGGGCCACAGGTCTACCAGGGACCGGCAACCGGAGGCTAGGGCCGGCCAGGACAACAGGTCTACCCACAAGCCAGGCAGGCGGAGGCCGAGGCCGGCCAGGCCAACAGGTCTACCATCGGGCCTGTCGGCTGCAGGCCGAGGCCGGCCGGGGCAACAGGTCCACCCACTGGACGGGCAGAGGAAAGCCAAGACGGGGCCGAGACAACAGGGCTACCCACAAGCTGGGCAGGCGGAGGCCGAGGCCGGCGGGGGACAACAGGTCTACCCAGGGGCCCGGCACTTGCGGCTGAGGCCGGCCAGGGCAACAGGTCTTCCCAGGGGCCGGGCGGCCGGAGGCTAAGGCCGGCCAGCACAGCAGGTCTACCCACGGGCCGGTCGGCCAGAGGCTAAGGCCGGCATGGGCAGCAGGTCTCCCACGGTCCCCGGCGCCTGGAGGCCGAGGCCCGCCGGGGACAGCAGGTCTACCCTGTGCCCTGGCGCCTGGAGGCCGAGGCCGGCCTGGGCAACAGGTCTACACAAGGGCCGAACAGAGGTAAGCCAAGACAGGGCCGAGACAGCAGGTCAACCCAGGGCCCCGGTGCCTGGAGGCCAAGGCCTGCCAGGGACACAGGTCTACCCACAGGGCCTGGCGGGCGGAGGCCAAGGACGACATGGACAGCAGGTCTACCCAAGGGCCTGTCGTCCGGAGGCCAAGGCCGGCCAGGACAACAGGACTACCCATGGTCCGGTCTGCCGGAAGCTAAGGCCGGCCAGGGAGACAGGTCTACCCGGGGGCCAGGCGGAGGAAAGCCAACACAAGGCCCAGACAACAGGTCTACCCAGGGCGCCGGCGCCTGGAGTCCGAGGCCATCCAGGGCGACAACCGGTCTACCCACAGACTGGGCGCCTGGAGGCCGAGGCCCGCCAGGGACAGCAGGTCTACCCTGTGCCCCGGCGCCTGGAGGCCGAGGCCGGCCAGGGGCAACAGGTCTACCCAGGGGCCGGGCGACCAGAGGCTAAGGCCGGACAGGGAGACAGGTCTACCCAGGGGCCGGGCGGAGGAAAGCCAACACGGGGCTAAGACAACAGGTATACCCAGGGCCTTGGCTTCTGGAGTCCGAGGCTGTGCAGGGAAACAGGTCTACCCCGAACTGGGCGCCTGGAGGCTGAGGCCTGCACGGACAACAGGTCTACCCTGGAGCCAGGCACCTGGAGGCTAAGGACGGCCAGGGCAAAAAGTCTACCCACGAGGCCGCTCTGCCGGAGGCTAAGGAAGGCCATGGCAACAGGTCTACCCAAGGGCCGAGCAGAGGTAAGCCAAGACAGGGCCGAGACAACAGGTCAACCCAGGGCCCCGGTGCCTGGAGGCCAAGGCCTGCCAGGGACACAGGTCTACCCACAGGGCCTGGCGGGCGGAGGCCAAGGACGACATGGACAACAGGCCTACCCAAGGGCCCGTCGGCCGGAGGCCAAGGCCGGCCAGGACAACAGGTCTACCCATGGGCCGGTCGGCCAGAGGCCAAGGCCAACCAAGGCAACAGGTCTACCCACGGGAGTGGGCAGACGTAAGCCAAAATGGGGCCCAAGACAACAGGTCTACCCATGGGCCGGGCGGAGGTAGCCAAGAAGGGGCCCGAGACAACAGGTATACCCACGGGCCTGGCGGCCGGAGGCCGAGGCCGGTGAGGACAACAGGTGTACCCAGGGGCCCGGTGCCTGACGGCCAAGGCAAGCCAGGGCAACAGGTCTACCGACGGAGCTGGTTGGCCGGAGGCTAAGGCCGGCCTTGGACGCCAGGCGCCGGGCCCCTGGGTAGACCTGTTGTCCCCCGCCGGCCTCAGCCTCTGCCTGCCCGGCTTGTGGGTAGACCCTGTCGTCTCGGCCCCGTCTTGGCTTACCTACGACTGGCCTGTAGGTAGACCTGCTGCCCTGGCCGGCCTCGGCCTGCGGCCGACAGGCCCATTGGTAGACCTGTTGGCCTGGCCGGCCACGGCCTCTGCCTGCCTGGCTTGTGGGTAGACCTGTTGTCCTGGCCGGCCTTGGCCTCCGGGCCGACCGGCCCGTGGGTAGACCGGTTGTCCTGGCTGGCCTTAGCTTCCGGCCGCCTGGCCCGCTGGGTAGACCTGTGTCCCTGGCAGACTGCGGCCTCCAGGTGCCGGGGGGCCCTGGGTAGACCTGTTTTCTCGGCCCTGTCTTTGCTTACTTCCGCCCGGCTCGTGCGTCGACCTGTTGTCCTGGACGGCCTTAGCCTCCGGCTGCCCGGTTCCGTGGGTAGACCTGTTGCCCTGGCCAGCCTCGGCCTTCAGGCGCTGTGCCCCTGGGTAGACCTGTTGTCCTGGCCGGATTCGGCCTCCAGGCGCCTGGACCCTTCATTGACCTGTTGTCCCCGGCGGGCCTCGGCCTCCAGGCGCCAGGACCGTGGGGAGACTTGTTGCCCATGCCGGCCTTAGACTCTGGCCGACCGGCCTGTGGGTAGACCTGCTGTGCTGGCCAGCCTTATCTTCCGGCCACCCGGCCCCTGAGGCTTAGGCCGGCCATGACACCAGGTCTACCCATGGGCCGGGCCGCCGGAGGCTAAGGCCAGCAAGGGCAACCTGTCTACCCAGAGACCCGGCGCCTGGAGGCCGAGTCCGGCCAGGGCCACAGGTCTACCCAGGGACCGGGCAACCGGAGGCTAGGGCCGGCCAGGACAACAGGTCTACCCACAAGCCAGGCAGGCGGAGGCCGAGGCCGGCCAGGCCAACAGGTCTACCATCGGGCCTGTCGGCTGCAGGCCGAGGCCGGCCAGGGCAACAGGTCCACCCACTGGACGGGCAGAGGAAAGCCAAGACGGGGCCGAGACAACAGGGCTACCCACAAGCTGGGCAGGCGGAGGCCGAGGCCGGCGGGGGACAACAGGTCTACCCAGGGGCCCGGCACTTGCGGCTGAGGCCGGCCAGGGCAACAGGTCTTCCCAGGGGCCGGGCGGCCGGAGGCTAAGGCCGGCCAGCACAGCAGGTCTACCCACGGGCCGGTCGGCCAGAGGCTAAGGCCGGCATGGGCAGCAGGTCTCCCCACGGTCCCGGCGCCTGGAGGCCGAGACCCGCCGGGGACAGCAGGTCTACCCTGTGCCCTGGCGCCTGGAGGCCGAGGCCGGCCTGGGCAACAGGTCTACACAAGGGCCGAGCAGAGGTAAGCCAAGGCAGGGCCGAGACAGCAGGTCAACCCAGGGCCCCGGTGCCTGGAGGCCAAGGCCTGCCAGGGACACAGGTCTACCCACAGGGCCTGGCGGGCGGAGGCCAAGGACGACATGGACAGCAGGTCTACCCAAGGGCCTGTCGTCCGGAGGCCAAGGCCGGCCAGGACAACAGGTCTACCCATGGTCCGGTCTGCCGGAATCTAAGGCCGGCCAGGGAGACAGGTCTACCCGGGGGCCAGGCGGAGGAAAGCCAACACAAGGCCCAGACAACAGGTCTACCCAGGGCGCCGGCGCCTGGAGTCCGAGGCCATCCAGGGCGACAACCGGTCTACCCACAGACTGGGCGCCTGGAGGCCGAGGCCCGCCGGGGACAGCAGGTCTACCCTGTGCCCCGGCGCCTGGAGGCCGAGGCCGGCCAGGGCAACAGGTCTACCCAGGGGCCGGGCGACCAGAGGCTAAGGCCGGACAGGGAGACAGGTCTACCCAGGGGCCGGGCGGAGGAAAGCCAACACGGGGCTAAGACAACAGGTATACCCAGGGCCTTGGCGTCTGGAGTCCGAGGCTGTGCAGGGAAACAGGTCTACCCCGAACTGGGCGCCTGGCGGCTGAGGCCTGCACGGACAACAGGTCTACCCTGGAGCCAGGCGCCTGGAGGCTAAGGACGGCCAGGGCAAAAAGTCTACCCACGAGGCCGCTCTGCCAGAGGCTAAGGAAGGCCATGGCAACAGGTCTACCCAAGGGCCGAGCAGAGGTAAGCCAAGACAGGGCCGAGACAACAGGTCAACCCAGGGCCCCGGTGCCTGGAGGCCAAGGCCTGCCAGGGACACAGGTCTACCCACAGGGCCTGGCGGGCGGAGGCCAAGGCCTGCCAGGACAACAGGTCTACCCAAGGGCCCGTCGGCCGGAGGCCAAGGCCGGCCAGGACAACAGGTCTACCCACGGGCCGGGCGGCTGGCGGCTAAGGCCGGCCAGGACAACAGGTCTACCCATGGGCCGGTCGGCCAGAGGCCAAGGCCAACCAAGGCAACAGGTCTACCCACGGGAGTGGGCAGAGGTAAGCCAAAATGGGGCCCAAGACAACAGGTCTACCCATGGGCCGGGCGGAGGTAGCCAAGAAGGGGCCCGAGGCAACAGGTATACCCACGGGCCTGGCGGGCGGAGGCTGAGGCCGGTGAGGACAACAGGTGTACCCAGGGGCCCGGTGCCTGACGGCCAAGGCAAGCCAGGGCAACAGGTCTACCAACGGAGCTGGTTGGCCGGAGGCTAAGGCCGACCTTGGACGCCAGGCGCCGGGCCCCTGGGTAGACCTGTTGTCCCCCGCCGGCCTCAGCCTCTGCCTGCCCGGCTTGTGGGTAGACCTGTTGCCTCGGCCCCGTCTTGGCTTACCTACGACTGGCCTGTGGGTAGACCTGCTGCCCTGGCCGGCCTCGGCGTGCGGCCGACAGGCCCATTGGTAGACCTGTTGGCCTGGCCGGCCACGGCCTCTGCCTGCCTGGCTTGTGGGTAGACCTGTTGTCCTGGCTGGCCTTGGCCTCCGGCCGACCGGCCCGTGGGTAGACCGGTTGTCCTGGCCGGCCTTAGCCTCCGGCCGCCTGGCCCGCTGGGTAGACCTGTGTCCCTGGCAGACTGCGGCCTCCAGGTGCCGGGGCCCTGGGTAGACCTGTTTTCTCGGCCCTGTCTTCGCTTACTTCCGCCCGGCTCGTGCGTCGACCTGTTGTCCTGGACGGCCTTAGCCTCCGGCTGCCCGGTTCCGTGGGTAGACCTGTTGCCCTGGCCAGCCCCGGCCTTCAGGCGCTGTGCCCCTGGGTAGACCTGTTGTCCTGGCCAGATTCAGCTTCCAGGCGCCTGGACCCTTCGTTGACCTGTTGTACCCGGCGGGCCTCGGCCTCCAGGCGCCGGGACCATGGGGAGACTTGTTGCCCATGCCGGCCTTAGACTCTGGCCGACCGGCCTGTGGATAGACCTGCTGTGCTGGCCGGCCTTATCTTCCGGCCACCCGGCCCCTGGGGCTTAGGCCGGCCATGACACCAGGTCTACCCATGGGCCGGGCCGCCGGAGGCTAAGGCCAGCAAGGGCAACCTGTCTACCCAGAGACCCGGCGCCTGGAGGCCGAGTCCAGCCAGGGCCACAAGTCTAACCAGGGACCAGGCAATCGGAGGCTAGGGCCGGCCAGGACAACAGGTCTACCCACAAACCAGGCAGGCGGAGGCCGAGGCCGGCCAGGCCACAGGTCTACCCAGGGACCGGGCAACCGGAGGCTAGGGCCGGCCAGGACAACAGGTCTACCCACAAACCAGGCAGGCGGAGGCCGAGGCCGGCCAGGCCAACAGGTCTACCATCGGGCCTGTCGGCTGCAGGCCGAGGCCGGCCAGGGCAACAGGTCCACCCACTGGACGGGCAGAGGAAAGCCAAGACGGGGCCGAGACAACAGGGCTACCCACAAGCTGGGCAGGCGGAGGCCGAGGCCGGCGGGGGACAACAGGTCTACCCAGGGGCCCGGCACTTGCGGCTGAGGCCGGCCAGGGCAACAGGTCTTCCCAGGGGCCGGGCGGCCGGAGGCTAAGGCCGGCCAGCACAGCAGGTCTACCCACGGGCCGGTCGGCCAGAGGCTAAGGCCGGCATGGGCAGCAGGTCTCCCCACGGTCCCGGCGCCTGGAGGCCGAGGCCGGCCAGGGCAACAGGTCTACACAAGGGCCGAGCAGAGGTAAGCCAAGGCAGGGCCGAGACAGCAGGTCAACCCAGGGCCCCGGTGCCTGGAGGCCAAGGCCTGCCAGGGACACAGGTCTACCCACAGGGCCTGGCGGGCGGAGGCCAAGGACGACATGGACAGCAGGTCTACCCAAGGGCCTGTCGTCCGGAGGCCAAGGCCGGCCAGGACAACAGGTCTACCCATGGTCCGGTCTGCCGGAATCTAAGGCCGGCCAGGGAGACAGGTCTACCCGGGGGCCAGGCGGAGGAAAGCCAACACAAGGCCCAGACAACAGGTCTACCCAGGGCGCCGGCGCCTGGAGTCCGAGGCCATCCAGGGCGACTACCGGTCTACCCACAGACTGGGCGCCTGGAGGCCGAGGCCCGCCGGGGACAGCAGGTCTACCCTGTGCCCCAGCGCCTGGAGGCCGAGGCCGGCCAGGGCAACAGGTCTACCCAGGGGCTGGGCGACCAGAGGCTAAGGCCGGACAGGGAGACAGGTCTACCCAGGGGCCGGGCGGAGGAAAGCCAACACGGGGCCAAGACAACAGGTCTACCCAGGGCCTTGGCGTCTGGAGTCCGAGGCTGTGCAGGGAAACAGGTCTACCCCGAACTGGGCGCCTGGCGGCTGAGGCCTGCACGGACAACAGGTCTACCCTGGAGCCAGGCGCCTGGAGGCTAAGGACGGCCAGGGCAAAAAGTCTACCCACGAGGCCGCTCTGCCGGAGGCTAAGGAAGGCCATGGCAACAGGTCTACCCAAGGGCCGAGCAGAGGTAAGCCAAGACAGGGCCGAGACAACAGGTCAACCCAGGGCCCCGGTGCCTGGAGGCCAAGGCCTGCCAGGGACACAGGTCTACCCACAGGGCCTGGCGGGCGGAGGCCAAGGCCTGCCAGGACAACAGGTCTACCCAAGGGCCCGTCGGCCGGAGGCCAAGGCCGGCCAGGACAACAGGTCTACCCACGGGCCGGGCGGCTGGAGGCTAAGGCCGGCCAGGACAACAGGTCTACCCATGGGCCGGTCGGCCAGAGGCCAAGGCCAACCAAGGCAACAGGTCTACCCACGGGAGTGGGCAGAGGTAAGCCAAAATGGGGCCCAAGACAACAGGTCTACCCATGGGCCGGGCGGAGGTAGCCAAGAAGGGGCCCGAGGCAACAGGTATACCCACGGGCCTGGCGGCCGGAGGCTGAGGCCGGTGAGGACAACAGGTGTACCCAGGGGCCCGGTGCCTGACGGCCAAGGCAAGCCAGGGCAACAGGTCTACCAACGGAGCTGGTTGGCCGGAGGCTAAGGCCGACCTTGGACGCCAGGCGCCGGGCCCCTGAGTAGACCTGTTGTCCCCCGCCGGCCTCAGCCTCTGCCTGCCCGGCTTGTGGGTAGACCTGTCGTCTCGGCCCCGTCTTGGCTTACCTACGACTGGCCTGTGGGTAGACCTGCTGCCCTGGCCGGCCTCGGCGTGCGGCCGACAGGCCCATTGGTAGACCTGTTGGCCTGGCCGGCCACGGCCTCTGCCTGCCTGGCTTGTGGGTAGACCTGTTGTCCTGGCTGGCCTTGGCCTCCGGCCGACCGGCCCGTGGGTAGACCTGTTGTCCTGGCCGGCCTTAGCCTCCGGCCGCCTGGCCCGCTGGGTAGACCTGTGTCCCTGGCAGACTGCGGCCTCCAGGTGCCGGGGCCCTGGGTAGACCTGTTTTCTCGGCCCTGTCTTCGCTTACTTCCGCCCGGCTCGTGCGTCGACCTGTTGTCCTGGACGGCCTTAGCCTCCGGCTGCCCGGTTCCGTGGGTAGACCTGTAGCCCTGGCCAGCCCCGGCCTTCAGGCGCTGTGCCCCTGGGTAGACCTGTTGTCCTGGCCAGATTCGGCCTCCAGGCGCCTGGACCCTTCGTTGACCTGTTGTACCCGGCGGGCCTCGGCCTCCAGGCGCCGGGACCATGGGGAGACTTGTTGCCCATGCCGGCCTTAGACTCTGGCCGACCGGCCTGTGGATAGACCTGCTGTGCTGGCCGTCCTTATCTTCCGGCCACCCGGCCCCTGGGGCTTAGGCCGGCCATGACACCAGGTCTACCCATGGGCCGGGCCGCCGGAGGCTAAGGCCAGCAAGGGCAACCTGTCTACCCAGAGACCCGGCGCCTGGAGGCCGAGTCCGGCCAGGGCCGCAGGTCTACTCAGGGACCGGGCAACCGGAGGCTAGGGCCGGCCAGGACAACAGGTCTACCCACAAGCCAGGCAGGCGGAGGCCGAGGCCGGCCAGGCCAACAGGTCTACCATCGGGCCTGTCGGCTGCAGGCCGAGGCCGGCCAGGGCAACAGGTCCACCCACTGGACGGGCAGAGGAAAGCCAAGACGGGGCCGAGACAACAGGGCTACCCACAAGCTGGGCAGGCGGAGGCCGAGGCCGGCGGGGGACAACAGGTCTACCCAGGGGCCCGGCACTTGCGGCTGAGGCCGGCCAGGGCAACAGGTCTTCCCAGGGGCCGGGCGGCTGGAGGCTAAGGCCGGCCAGCACAGCAGGTCTACCCACGGGCCGGTCGGCCAGAGGCTAAGGCCGGCATGGGCAGCAGGTCTCCCCACGGTCCCGGCGCCTGGAGGCCGAGACCCGCCGGGGACAGCAGGTCTACCCTGTGCCCTGGCGCCTGGAGGCCGAGGCCGGCCTGGGCAACAGGTCTACACAAGGGCCGAGCAGAGGTAAGCCAAGGCAGGGCCGAGACAGCAGGTCAACCCAGGGCCCCGGTGCCTGGAGGCCAAGGCCTGCCAGGGACACAGGTCTACCCACAGGGCCTGGCGGGCGGAGGCCAAGGACGACATGGACAGCAGGTCTACCCAAGGGCCTGTCGTCCAGAGGCCAAGGCCGGCCAGGACAACAGGTCTACCCATGGTCCGGTCTGCCGGAATCTAAGGCCGGCCAGGGAGACAGGTCTACCCGGGGGCCAGGCGGAGGAAAGCCAACACAAGGCCCAGACAACAGGTCTACCCAGGGCGCCGGCGCCTGGAGTCCGAGGCCATCCAGGGCGACAACCGGTCTACCCACAGACTGGGCGCCTGGAGGCCGAGGCCCGCCGGGGACAGCAGGTCTACCCTGTGCCCCGGCGCCTGGAGGCCGAGGCCGGACAGGGCAACAGGTCTACCCAGGGGCCGGGCGACCAGAGGCTAAGGCCGGACAGGGAGACAGGTCTATCCAGGGGCCGGGCGGAGGAAAGCCAACACGGGGCCAAGACAACAGGTCTACCCAGGGCCTTGGCGTCTGGAGTCCGAGGCTGTGCAGGGAGACAGGTCTACCCCGAACTGGGCGCCTGGCGGCTGAGGCCTGCACGGACAACAGGTCTACCCTGGAGCCAGGCGCCTGGAGGCTAAGGACGGCCAGGGCAAAAAGTCTACCCACGAGGCCGCTCTGCCGGAGGCTAAGGAAGGCCATGGCAACAGGTCTACCCAAGGGCCGAGCAGAGGTAAGCCAAGACAGGGCCGAGACAACAGGTCAACCCAGGGCCCCGGTGCCTGGAGGCCAAGGCCTGCCAGGGACACAGGTCTACCCACAGGGCCTGGCGGGCGGAGGCCAAGGCCTGCCAGGACAACAGGTCTACCCAAGGGCCCGTCGGCCGGAGGCCAAGGCCAGCCAGGACAACAGGTCTACCCACGGGCCGGGCGGCTGGAGGCTAAGGCCGGCCAGGACAACAGGTCTACCCATGGGCCGGTCGGCCAGAGGCCAAGGCCAACCAAGGCAACAGGTCTACCCACGGGAGTGGGCAGAGGTAAGCCAAAATGGGGCCCAAGACAACAGGTCTACCCATGGGCCGGGCGGAGGTAGCCAAGAAGGGGCCCGAGGCAACAGGTATACCCACGGGCCTGGCGGCCGGAGGCTGAGGCCGGTGAGGACAACAGGTGTACCCAGGGGCCCGGTGCCTGACGGCCAAGGCAAGCCAGGGCAACAGGTCTACCAACGGAGCTGGTTGGCCGGAGGCTAAGGCCGACATTGGACGCCAGGCGCCGGGCCCCTGGGCAGACCTGTTGTCCCCCGCCGGCCTCAGCCTCTGCCTGCCCGGCTTGTGGGTAGACCTGTCGTCTCGGCCCCGTCTTGGCTTACCTACGACTGGCCTGTGGGTAGACCTGCTGCCCTGGCCGGCCTCGGCCTGCGGCCGACAGGCCCATTGAAAGACCTGTTGGCCTGGCCGGCCACGGCCTCTGCCTGCCTGGCTTGTGGGTAGACCTGTTGTCCTGGCCGGCCTTGGCCTCCGGCCGACCGGCCCGTGGGTAGACCGGTTGTCCTGGCCAGCCTTAGCCTCCGGCCGCCTGGCCCGCTGGGTAGACCTGTGTCCCTGGCAGACTGCGGCCTCCAGGTGCCGGGGCCCTGGGTAGACCTGTTTTCTCGGCCCTGTCTTCGCTTACTTCCGCCCGGCTCGTGCGTCGACCTGTTGTCCTGGACGGCCTTAGCCTCCGGCTGCCCGGTTCCGTGGGTAGACCTGTTGCCCTGGCCAGCCTCGGCCTTCAGGCGCTGTGCCCCTGGGTAGACCTGTTGTCCTGGCCAGCTTCGGCCTCCAGGCGCCTGGACCCTTCGTTGACCTGTTGTACCCGGCGGGCCTCGGCCTCCAGGCGCCGGGACCATGGGGAGACTTGTTGCCCATGCCGGCCTTAGACTCTGGCCGACCGGCCTGTGGATAGACCTGCTGTGCTGGCCGGCCTTATCTTCCGGCCACCCGGCCCCTGGGGCTTAGGCCGGCCATGACACCAGGTCTACCCATGGGCCGGGCCGCCGGAGGCTAAGGCCAGCCAGGGCAACCTGTCTACCCAGAGACCCGGCGCCTGGAGGCCGAGTCCGGCCAGGGCCACAGGTCTACCCAGGGACCGGGCAACCGGAGGCTAGGGCCGGCCAGGACAACAGGTCTACCCACAAGCCAGGCAGGCGGAGGCCGAGGCCGGCCAGGCCAACAGGTCTACCATCGGGCCTGTCGGCCGCAGGCTGAGGCCGGTCAGGGCAACAGGTCGACCCACTGGACGGGCAGAGGAAAGCCAAGACGGGGCCAAGACAACAGGGCTACCCACAAGCTGGGCAGGCGGAGGCCGAGGCCGGCGGGGGACAACAGGTCTACCCAGGGGCCCGGCACTTGCGGCTGAGGCCGGCCAGGGCAACAGGTCTTCCCAGGGGCCGGGCGGCCGGAGGCTAAGGCCGGCCAGCACAGCGGGTCTACCCACGGGCCGGTCGGCCAGAGGCTAAGGCCGGCATGGGCAGCAGGTCTCCCCACGGTCCCGGCGCCTGGAGGCCGAGGCCCGCTGGGGACAGCAGGTCTACCCTGTGCCCCGGCGCCTGGAGGCCGAGGCCGGCCAGGGCAACAGGTCTACACAAGGGCCGAGCAGAGGTAAGCCAAGGCAGGGCCGAGACAGCAGGTCAACCCAGGGCCCCGGTGCGTGGAGGCCAAGGCCTGCCAGGGACACAGGACTACCCACAGGGCCCGGTGGGCGGAGGCCAAGGACGACATGGACAACAGGTCTCCCTAAGGGCCCGGCGCCTGGAGGGTGAGACCGGCCAGAGACAACAGGTCTACCCACGGGCCGGTCGGCCGGAGGCTAAGGCTGGCCAGGGAGACAGGTCTACCCAGGGGCCAGGCGGAGGAAAGCCAACACGAGGCCCAGACAACAGGTCTACCCAGGGCCCCGGCGCCTGGAGTCCGAGGCCATCCAGGGTACCAGGTCTACCCACAGACTTGGCGCCTGGCGGCTGAGGCCGGCAAGGGCAACATGTCTACCCATGGGCCAGTCGGCCAGAGGCTAAGGCCGGCATGGGCAACAGCTCTCCCCACGGTCCCGGCGCCTGGAGGCCGAGGCCGGCCAGGGCAACAGGTCTACCCAGGGGCCGGGCGACCAGAGGCTAAGGCCGGACAGGGAGACAGGTCTATCCAGGGGCCGGGCGGAGGAAAGCCAACACGGGGCCAAGACAACAGGTCTTCCCAGGGCCTTGGCGTCTGGAGTCCGAGGCTGTGCAGGGAAACAGGTCTACCCATGAACTGGGCGCCTGGAGGCTGAGGCCTTTCAGGGAAACAGGTCTACCCGGAGGCCGGGAGCCTGGAGGCTAAGACCAGCCAGGGCAAAAGGTCTACCCACGGGCCGGGTGGCCGGAGGCTAAGGCCGGCAAGGGCAACATGTCTACAGAGAGGCTCGTCACCTTGACGCCGAGGCCGGCCAGGGAAACAGGTCTACCCAGGGGCCGGGCGACCGGAGGCTGAGGCCTGCCAGGACAACACGTCTTCCCTGGAGCCGGACGCCTGGAGGCTAAGGACGGCCAGGGAAACAGGTCTACCCACGGTCCGGGTGGCCGGAGGCTAAGGCCGGCAAGGACAACAGGTCTACCCACGGGCCGGTCAACCGGATGGCAATGCTGGCCAGGGCAACAGGTCTACCCACGGGCCGGGCGGACCTAAGCCAAGACGGGGCCAAGACAACAGGGCTAACCACAAGCCGGGCAGGCAAAGGCCGAGGCCGGCCGGGGACAAAAGGTCTACCCAGAGACCCGGTGCATGAAGGCCGAGGCCGGCCAGTGCAACAGGTCTACCCATGGAACTGGGCGGCCGGAGGCTAAGGCCAGCCAGGACAACAGGTCGACTCACAGTCACGGTGCCTGGAGCCCGCGTCCGGCCGGGCACAACAGGTCTACACACGGGCCCGGCGCCTGAAGGCCGAGTCCGGCCATGGCAAACGGTCTACCCAGGGGCTAGTCGGCCGCCGGCTAAGGCCGGCCAGCTCAACAGGTCTACCCACGGGCCTGGCGCCTGGAGGCCGAGGCCGGCCAGGACAACAGGTCTACCCAGGCGTTATGCGGCCAGAGGCTAAGGCCGGCCAGAACAACAGGTTTACCCACGAGGCCGCTCTGCCGGAGGCTATGGAAGGCCATGGCAACAGGTCTACCCAAGGGCCGAGCAGAGGTAAGCCAAGACAGGGCCGAGACAGCAGGTCAACCCAGGGCCCCGGTGCCTGGAGGCCAAGGCCTGCCAGGGACACAGGTCTACCCACAGGGCCTGGCGGGCGGAGGCCAAGGACGACATGGACAACAGGCCTACCCAAGGGCCCGTCGGCCGGAGGCCAAGGCCGGCCAGGACAACAGGTCTACCCACGGGCCGGGCGGCTGGAGGCTAAGGCCGGCCAGGACAACAGGTCTACCCATGGGGCGGTCGGCCAGAGGTCAAGGCAAACCAAGGCAACAGGTCTACCCACGGGAGTGGGCAGAGGTAAGCCAAAATGGGGCCCAAGACAACAGGTCTACCCATGGGCCGGGCGGAGATAGCCAAGAAGGGGCCCGAGACAACAGGTATACCCACGGGCCTGGCGGCCGGAGGCCGAGGCCGGTGAGGACAACAGGTGTACCCAGGGGCCCGGTGCCTGACGGCCAAGGCAAGCCAGGGCAACAGGTCTACCAACGGAGCTGGTTGGCCGGAGGCTAAGGCCGGCCTTGGATGCCAGGCGCCGGGCCCCTGGGTAGACCTGTTGTCCCCCGCCGGCCTCAGCCTCTGCCTGCCCGGCTTGTGGGTAGACCTGTTGCCTCGGCCCCGTCTTGGCTTACCTACGACTGGCCTGTGGGTAGACCTGCTGCCCTGGCCGGCCTCGGCCTGCGGCCGACAGGCCCATTGGTAGACCTGTTGGCCTGGCCGGCCACGGCCTCTGCCTGCCTGGCTTGTGGGTAGACCGGTTGTCCTGGCCAGCCTTAGCCTCCGGCCGCCTGGCCCGCTGGGTAGACCTGTGTCCCTGGCAGACTGCGACCTCCAGGTGCCGGGGCCCTGGGTAGACCTGTTTTCTCGGCCCTGTCTTTGCTTACTTCCGCCCGGCTCATGCGTCGACCTGTTGTCCTGGACGGCCTTAGCCTCCGGCTGCCCGGTTCCGTGGGTAGACCTGTTGCCCTGGCCAGCCTCGGCCTTCAGGCGCTGTGCCCCTGGGTAGACCTGTTGTCCTGTCCGGATTCGGCCTCCAGGCGCCTGGACCCTTCGTTGACCTGTTGTACCCGGCGGGCCTCGGCCTCCAGGCGCCGGGACCATGGGGAGACTTGTTGCCCATGCCGGCCTTAGACTCTGGCCGACCGGCCTGTGGATAGACCTGCTGTGCTGGCCGGCCTTATCTTCCGGCCACCCGGCCCCTGGGGCTTAGGCCGGCCAGGACACCAGGTCTACCCATGGGCCGGGCCGCCGGAGGCTAAGGCCAGCAAGGGCAACCTGTCTACCCAGAGACCCGGCGCCTGGAGGCCGAGTCCAGCCAGGGCCACAAGTCTAACCAGGGACCAGGCAATCGGAGGCTAGGGCCGGCCAGGACAACAGGTCTACCCACAAACCAGGCAGGCGGAGGCCGAGGCCGGCCAGGCCACAGGTCTACCCAGGGACCGGGCAACCGGAGGCTAGGGCCGGCCAGGACAACAGGTCTACCCACAAACCAGGCAGGCGGAGGCGAGGCCGGCCAGGCCAACAGGTCTACCATCGGGCCTGTCAGCCGCAGGCCGAGGCCGGCCAGGGCAACAGGTCGACCCACTGGACGGGCAGAGGAAAGCCAAGACGGGGCCGAGACAACAGGGCTACCCACAAGCTGGGCAGGCGGAGGCCGAGGCCGGCGGGGGACAACAGGTCTACCCAGGGGCCCGTCACTTGCGGCTGAGGCCGGCCAGGGCAACAGGTCTTCCCAGGGGCCGGGTGGCCGGAGGCTAAGGCCGGCCAGCACAGCAGGTCTACCCACGGGCCGGTCGGCCAGAGGCTAAGGCCGGCATGGGCAGCAGGTCTCCCCACGGTCCCGGCGCCTGGAGGCCGAGGCCCGCCGGGGACAGCAGGTCTACCCTGTGCCCCGGCGCCTGGAGGCCGAGGCCGGCCAGGGCAACAGGTCTACACAAGGGCCCGAGCAGAGGTAAGCCAAGGCAGGGCCGAGACAGCAGGTCAACCCAGGGCCCCGGTGCGTGGAGGCCAAGGCCTGCCAGGGACACAGGTCTACCCACAGGGCCCGGTGGGCGGAGGCCAAGGACGACATGGACAACAGGTCTCCCTAAGGGCCCGGCGCCTGGAGGCCGAGACCGGCCAGAGACAACAGGTCTACCCACGGGCCGGTCGGCCGGAGGCTAAGGCTGGCCAGGGAGACAGGTCTACCCAGGGGCCAGGCGGAGGAAAGCCAACACGAGGCCCAGACAACAGGTCTACCCAGGGCCCCGGCGCCTGGAGTTCGAGGCCATCCAGGGCACCAGGTCTACCCACAGACTTGGCGCCTGGCGGCTGAGGCCGGCAAGGGCAACATGTCTACCCATGGGCCAGTCGGCCAGAGGCTAAGGCCGGCATGGGCAACAGCTCTCCCCACGGTCCCGGCGCCTGGAGGCCGAGGCCGGCCAGGGCAACAGGTCTACCCAGGGGCCGGGCGACCAGAGGCTAAGGCCGGACATGGAGACAGGTCTACCCAGGGGCCGGGCGGAGGAAAGCCAACACGGGGCCAAGACAACAGGTCTACCCAGGGCCTTGGCGTCTGGAGTCCGAGGCTGTGCAGGGAAACAGGTCTACCCCGAACTGGGCGCCTGGAGGCTGAGGCCTGCACGGACAACAGGTCTACCCTGGAGCCGGGCGCCTGGAGGCTAAGGACGGCCAGGGCAAAAAGTCTACCCACGAGGCCGGTCGGCCGGAGGCTAAGGAAGGCCATGGCAACAGGTCTACCCAAGGGCTGAGCAGAGGTAAGCCAAGACAGGGCCGAGACAACAGGTCAACCCAGGGCCCCGGTGCCTGGAGGCCAAGGCCCGCCAGGGACACAGGTCTACCCACAGGGCCTGGCGGGCGGAGGCCAAGGACGACAGGGACAACAGGTCTACACAAGGGCCGGTTGGCCAGAGGCCAAGGCCGGCCAGGACAACAGGTCTACCCAGGGGCCGGTTGGCTGGAGGCTAAGGCCGGCCAGGGAGACAGGTCTACCCACAGGGCCCGGTGGGCGGAGGCCAAGGACGACATGGACAACAGGTCTCCCTAAGGGCCCGGCGCCTGGAGGGTGAGACCGGCCAGAGACAACAGGTCTACCCACGGGCCGGTCGGCCGGAGGCTAAGGCTGGCCAGGGAGACAGGTCTACCCAGGGGCCAGGCGGAGGAAAGCCAACACGAGGCCCAGACAACAGGTCTACCCAGGGCCCCGGCGCCTGAGTCCGAGGCCATCCAGGGTACCAGGTCTACCCACAGACTTGGCGCCTGGCGGCTGAGGCCGGCAAGGGCAACATGTCTACCCATGGGCCAGTCGGCCAGAGGCTAAGGCCGGCATGGGCAACAGCTCTCCCCACGGTCCCGGCGCCTGGAGGCCGAGGCCGGCCAGGGCAACAGGTCTACCCAGGGGCCGGGCGACCAGAGGCTAAGGCCGGACAGGGAGACAGGTCTATCCAGGGGCCGGGCGGAAGAAAGCCAACACGGGGCCAAGACAACAGGTCTTCCCAGGGCCTTGGCGTCTGGAGTCCGAGGCTGTGCAGGGAAACAGGTCTACCCATGAACTGGGCGCCTGGAGGCTGAGGCCTTTCAGGGAAACAGGTCTACCCGGAGGCCGGGAGCCTGGAGGCTAAGACCAGCCAGGGCAAAAGGTCTACCCACGGGCCGGGTGGCCGGAGGCTAAGGCCGGCAAGGGCAACATGTCTACAGAGAGGCTCGTCACCTTGACGCCGAGGCCGGCCAGGGAAACAGGTCTACCCAGGGGCCGGGCGACCGGAGGCTGAGGCCTGCCAGGACAACACGTCTTCCCTGGAGCCGGACGCCTGGAGGCTAAGGACGGCCAGGGAAACAGGTCTACCCACGGTCCGGGTGGCCGGAGGCTAAGGCCGGCAAGGACAACAGGTCTACCCACGGGCCGGTCAACCGGATGGCAATGCTGGCCAGGGCAACAGGTCTACCCACGGGCCGGGCGGACCTAAGCCAAGACGGGGCCAAGACAACAGGGCTAACCACAAGCCGGGCAGGCAAAGGCCGAGGCCGGCCGGGGACAAAAGGTCTACCCAGAGACCCGGTGCATGAAGGCCGAGGCCGGCCAGTGCAACAGGTCTACCCATGGAACTGGGCGGCCGGAGGCTAAGGCCAGCCAGGACAACAGGTCGACTCACAGTCACGGTGCCTGGAGCCCGCGTCCGGCCGGGCACAACAGGTCTACACACGGGCCCGGCGCCTGAAGGCCGAGTCCGGCCATGGCAAACGGTCTACCCAGGGGCTAGTCGGCCGCCGGCTAAGGCCGGCCAGCTCAACAGGTCTACCCACGGGCCTGGCGCCTGGAGGCCGAGGCCGGCCAGGACAACAGGTCTACCCAGGCGTTATGCGGCCAGAGGCTAAGGCCGGCCAGAACAACAGGTTTACCCACGAGGCCGCTCTGCCGGAGGCTATGGAAGGCCATGGCAACAGGTCTACCCAAGGGCCGAGCAGAGGTAAGCCAAGACAGGGCCGAGACAGCAGGTCAACCCAGGGCCCCGGTGCCTGGAGGCCAAGGCCTGCCAGGGACACAGGTCTACCCACAGGGCCTGGCGGGCGGAGGCCAAGGACGACATGGACAACAGGCCTACCCAAGGGCCCGTCGGCCGGAGGCCAAGGCCGGCCAGGACAACAGGTCTACCCACGGGCCGGGCGGCTGGAGGCTAAGGCCGGCCAGGACAACAGGTCTACCCATGGGGCGGTCGGCCAGAGGTCAAGGCAAACCAAGGCAACAGGTCTACCCACGGGAGTGGGCAGAGGTAAGCCAAAATGGGGCCCAAGACAACAGGTCTACCCATGGGCCGGGCGGAGATAGCCAAGAAGGGGCCCGAGACAACAGGTATACCCACGGGCCTGGCGGCCGGAGGCCGAGGCCGGTGAGGACAACAGGTGTACCCAGGGGCCCGGTGCCTGACGGCCAAGGCAAGCCAGGGCAACAGGTCTACCAACGGAGCTGGTTGGCCGGAGGCTAAGGCCGGCCTTGGATGCCAGGCGCCGGGCCCCTGGGTAGACCTGTTGTCCCCCGCCGGCCTCAGCCTCTGCCTGCCCGGCTTGTGGGTAGACCTGTTGCCTCGGCCCCGTCTTGGCTTACCTACGACTGGCCTGTGGGTAGACCTGCTGCCCTGGCCGGCCTCGGCCTGCGGCCGACAGGCCCATTGGTAGACCTGTTGGCCTGGCCGGCCACGGCCTCTGCCTGCCTGGCTTGTGGGTAGACCGGTTGTCCTGGCCAGCCTTAGCCTCCGGCCGCCTGGCCCGCTGGGTAGACCTGTGTCCCTGGCAGACTGCGACCTCCAGGTGCCGGGGCCCTGGGTAGACCTGTTTTCTCGGCCCTGTCTTTGCTTACTTCCGCCCGGCTCATGCGTCGACCTGTTGTCCTGGACGGCCTTAGCCTCCGGCTGCCCGGTTCCGTGGGTAGACCTGTTGCCCTGGCCAGCCTCGGCCTTCAGGCGCTGTGCCCCTGGGTAGACCTGTTGTCCTGTCCGGATTCGGCCTCCAGGCGCCTGGACCCTTCGTTGACCTGTTGTACCCGGCGGGCCTCGGCCTCCAGGCGCCGGGACCATGGGGAGACTTGTTGCCCATGCCGGCCTTAGACTCTGGCCGACCGGCCTGTGGATAGACCTGCTGTGCTGGCCGGCCTTATCTTCCGGCCACCCGGCCCCTGGGGCTTAGGCCGGCCAGGACACCAGGTCTACCCATGGGCCGGGCCGCCGGAGGCTAAGGCCAGCAAGGGCAACCTGTCTACCCAGAGACCCGGCGCCTGGAGGCCGAGTCCAGCCAGGGCCACAAGTCTAACCAGGGACCAGGCAATCGGAGGCTAGGGCCGGCCAGGACAACAGGTCTACCCACAAACCAGGCAGGCGGAGGCCGAGGCCGGCCAGGCCACAGGTCTACCCAGGGACCGGGCAACCGGAGGCTAGGGCCGGCCAGGACAACAGGTCTACCCACAAACCAGGCAGGCGGAGGCCGAGGCCGGCCAGGCCAACAGGTCTACCATCGGGCCTGTCAGCCGCAGGCCGAGGCCGGCCAGGGCAACAGGTCGACCCACTGGACGGGCAGAGGAAAGCCAAGACGGGGCCGAGACAACAGGGCTACCCACAAGCTGGGCAGGCGGAGGCCGAGGCCGGCGGGGGACAACAGGTCTACCCAGGGGCCCGTCACTTGCGGCTGAGGCCGGCCAGGGCAACAGGTCTTCCCAGGGGCCGGGTGGCCGGAGGCTAAGGCCGGCCAGCACAGCAGGTCTACCCACGGGCCGGTCGGCCAGAGGCTAAGGCCGGCATGGGCAGCAGGTCTCCCCACGGTCCCGGCGCCTGGAGGCCGAGGCCCGCCGGGGACAGCAGGTCTACCCTGTGCCCCGGCGCCTGGAGGCCGAGGCCGGCCAGGGCAACAGGTCTACACAAGGGCCGAGCAGAGGTAAGCCAAGGCAGGGCCGAGACAGCAGGTCAACCCAGGGCCCCGGTGCGTGGAGGCCAAGGCCTGCCAGGGACACAGGTCTACCCACAGGGCCCGGTGGGCGGAGGCCAAGGACGACATGGACAACAGGTCTCCCTAAGGGCCCGGCGCCTGGAGGCCGAGACGGCCAGAGACAACAGGTCTACCCACGGGCCGGTCGGCCGGAGGCTAAGGCTGGCCAGGGAGACAGGTCTACCCAGGGGCCAGGCGGAGGAAAGCCAACACGAGGCCCAGACAACAGGTCTACCCAGGGCCCCGGCGCCTGGAGTTCGAGGCCATCCAGGGCACCAGGTCTACCCACAGACTTGGCGCCTGGCGGCTGAGGCCGGCAAGGGCAACATGTCTACCCATGGGCCAGTCGGCCAGAGGCTAAGGCCGGCATGGGCAACAGCTCTCCCCACGGTCCCGGCGCCTGGAGGCCGAGGCCGGCCAGGGCAACAGGTCTACCCAGGGGCCGGGCGACCAGAGGCTAAGGCCGGACATGGAGACAGGTCTACCCAGGGGCCGGGCGGAGGAAAGCCAACACGGGGCCAAGACAACAGGTCTACCCAGGGCCTTGGCGTCTGGAGTCCGAGGCTGTGCAGGGAAACAGGTCTACCCCGAACTGGGCGCCTGGAGGCTGAGGCCTGCACGGACAACAGGTCTACCCTGGAGCCGGGCGCCTGGAGGCTAAGGACGGCCAGGGCAAAAAGTCTACCCACGAGGCCGGTCGGCCGGAGGCTAAGGAAGGCCATGGCAACAGGTCTACCCAAGGGCTGAGCAGAGGTAAGCCAAGACAGGGCCGAGACAACAGGTCAACCCAGGGCCCCGGTGCCTGGAGGCCAAGGCCCGCCAGGGACACAGGTCTACCCACAGGGCCTGGCGGGCGGAGGCCAAGGACGACAGGGACAACAGGTCTACACAAGGGCCGGTTGGCCAGAGGCCAAGGCCGGCCAGGACAACAGGTCTACCCAGGGGCCGGTTGGCTGGAGGCTAAGGCCGGCCAGGGAGACAGGTCTACCCGGGGGCCAGGCAGAGGAAAGCCAACACGAGGCCCAGACAACAGGTCTACCCAGGGCCCCGGCGCCTGGAGTCCGAGGCCATCCAGGGTACCAGATGTACCCACAGACTGGGCGCCTGGAGGCTGAGGCCGGCAAGGGCAACATGTCTACCCATGGGCCAGTCGGCCAGAGGCTAAGGCCGGCATGGGCAACAGCTCTCCCCACGGTCCCGGCGCCTGGAGGCCGAGGCCTGCCGAGGGCAGCAGGTCTACCCTGGCCCCCGTGCCTGGAGGCCGAGGTCGGCCATGGCAACTGGTCTACCCAGCAACCCGGCGCCTGGAGGCCGAGTCCGGCCGGGGACAACAGGTCTACGAAGGGTCCCGGTGCCTGGAGGCCAAACCCGGCCAGGACAACAAATCTACCCACGGGCCCAGCGCCTGAAGGCCGAGGCTGGCCAGGGCAAGAGGTCTACCCACGGGCCGAGCGTAGGTAAGCCAAGACGGGCCTGAGACGACAGGTCTACCCCCAAGCCGGGCAGGCGGAGGCCAAGGCCAGCCAGGGACAGCAGGTCTACCCAGCGGCCCGGCGCCTGACGGCCGAGTCAAGCCAGGGCAACAGGTCTACCAACGGAGCTGGGCGGACGGAGGACAAGGCCGACCAGGAAAACAGGTCTACCCACGGGCTGGGTGGCCGGAGGCTAAGGCCGGCAAGGACAACATGTCTGACCATGGGCCGGTCATAGGTAAGCCAAGACGGGGCCAAGATGACAGGTCTACCCACAAGCCGGGCAGGCGGAGGCCGAGGCCGGACGGGGACAACAGGTCTACCCTGGGCCCCGGCGCCTGGCAGCCGAGGCCGGCCAGGGAAATAGGTCTACCCAGGTGCCGGGCGGCCGGAGGATAAGGCCAGACAGGGAGACAGGTCTACCAAGGGACCGGGCGGAGGTAAGCTAAGACGGGGCTCAGATAACAGGCCTACCCAGGACCTTTGCGTCTGGAGTCCGAGGCCATCCAGGGCAACAGGTCTACCCATGAACTGGGCGCCTGGAGGCTGAGGCCTTTCAGGAAAACTGGTCTACCCGGAGGCCGGGAGCCTGGAGGCTAAGACCAGCCAGGGCAAAAGGTCTACCCACGGGCCGGGTGGCCGGAGGCTAAGGCCGGCAAGGGCAACATGTCTACAGAGAGGCTCGTCGCCTTGACGCCGAGGCCGGCCAGGGAAACAGGTCTACCCAGGGGCCGGGCGACCGGAGGCTGAGGCCTGCCAGGACAACACGTCTTCCCTGGAGCCGGACGCCTGGAGGCTAGGACGGCCAGGGAAACAGGTCTACCCACGGTCCGGGTGGCCGGAGGCTAAGGCCAGCAAGGACAACAGGTCTACCCACGGGCCGGTCAACCGGATGGCAATGCTGGCCAGGGCAACAGGCCTACCCACGGGCCGGGCGGACCTAAGCCAAGACGGGGCCAAGACAACAGGGCTAACCACAAGCCGGGCAGGCAAAGGCCGAGGCCGGCCGGGGACAAAAGGTCTACCCAGGGGACCCGGTGCATGAAGGCCGAGGCCGGCCAGTGCAACAGGTCTACCCATGGAACTGGGCGGCCGGAGGCTAAGGCCAGCCAGGACAACAGGTCGACTCACAGTCACGGTGCCTGGAGCCCGCGTCCGGCCGGGCACAACAGGTCTACACACGGGCCCGGCGCCTGAAGGCCGAGTCCGGCCATGGCAAACGGTCTACCCAGGGGCTAGTCGGCCGCCGGCTAAGGCCGGCCAGCTCAACAGGTCTACCCACGGGCCTGGCGCCTGGAGGCCGAGGCCGGCCAGGACAACAGGTCTACCCAGGCGTTATGCGGCCAGAGGCTAAGGCCGGCCAGAACAACAGGTTTACCCACGAGGCCGCTCTGCCGGAGGCTATGGAAGGCCATGGCAACAGGTCTACCCAAGGGCCGAGCAGAGGTAAGCCAAGACAGGGCCGAGACAGCAGGTCAACCCAGGGCC
The DNA here is from genome assembly GCF_031753505.1 of Anomalospiza imberbis. Classification (NCBI taxonomy): domain Eukaryota; kingdom Metazoa; phylum Chordata; class Aves; order Passeriformes; family Viduidae; genus Anomalospiza; species Anomalospiza imberbis. Next base: position 7,315 of record NW_027099491.1, on the reverse strand, counting down.
CCGGTGCCTGGAGGCCAAGGCCTGCCAGGGACACAGGTCTACCCACAGGGCCTGGCGGGCGGAGGCCAAGGACGACATGGACAACAGGCCTACCCAAGGGCCCGTCGGCCGGAGGCCAAGGCCGGCCAGGACAACAGGTTTACCCACGGGCCGGGCGGCTGGAGGCTAAGGCCGGCCAGGAAAACAGGTCTACCCATGGGCCGGTCGGCCAGAGGTCAAGGCAAACCAAGGCAACAGGTCTACCCACGGAGCTGGTTGGCCGGAGGCTAAGACCGGCCTTGGATGCCAGGCGCCGGGCCCCTGGGTAGACCTGTTGTCCCCCGCCGGCCTCAGCCTCTGCCTGCCCGGCTTGTGGGTAGACCTGTCGCCTCGGCCCCGTCTTGGCTTACCTACGACTGGCCTGTGGGTAGACCTGCTGCCCTGGCCGGCCTCGGCCTGCGGCCGACAGGCCCATTGGTAGACCTGTTGGCCTGGCCGGCCACGGCCTCTGCCTGCCTGGCTTGTGGGTAGACCTGTTGTCCTGGCCGGCCTTGGCCTCCGGCCGACCAGCCCGTGGGTAGACCGGTTGTCCTGGCCAGCCTTAGCCTCCGGCCGCCTGGCCCGCTGGGTAGACCTGTGTCCCTGGCAGACTGCGGCCTCCAGGTGCCGGGGCCCTGGGTAGACCTGTTTTCTCGGCCCTGTCTTTGCTTACTTCCGCCCGGCTCATGCGTCGACCTGTTGTCCTGGACGGCCTTAGCCTCCGGCTGCCCGGTTCCGTGGGTAGACCTGTTGCCCTGGCCAGCCTCGGCCTTCAGGCGCTGTGCCCCTGGGTAGACCTGTTGTCCTGTCCGGATTCGGCCTCCAGGCGCCTGGACCCTTCGTTGACCTGTTGTACCCGGCGGGCCTCGGCCTCCAGGCGCCGGGACCATGGGGAGACTTGTTGCCCATGCCGGCCTTAGACTCTGGCCGACCGGCCTGTGGATAGACCTGCTGTGCTGGCCGGCCTTATCTTCCGGCCACCCGGCCCCTGGGGCTTAGGCCGGCCATGACACCAGGTCTACCCATGGGCCGGGCCGCGGAGGCTAAGGCCAGCAAGGGCAACCTGTCTACCCAGAGACCCGGCGCCTGGAGGCCGAGTCCGGCCAGGGCCACAGGTCTACCCAGGGACCGGGCAACCGGAGGCTAGGGCCGGCCAGGACAACAGGTCTACCCACGGGCCGGGCGGCTGGAGGCTAAGGCCGGCCAGGACAACAGGTCTACCCATGGGGCGGTCGGCCAGAGGTCAAGGCAAACCAAGGCAACAGGTCTACCCACGGGAGTGGGCAGAGGTAAGCCAAAATGGGGCCCAAGACAACAGGTCTACCCATGGGCCGGGCGGAGATAGCCAAGAAGGGGCCCGAGACAACAGGTATACCCACGGGCCTGGCGGCCGGAGGCCGAGGCCGGTGAGGACAACAGGTGTACCCAGGGGCCCGGTGCCTGACGGCCAAGGCAAGCCAGGGCAACAGGTCTACCAACGGAGCTGGTTGGCCGGAGGCTAAGGCCGGCCTTGGATGCCAGGCGCCGGGCCCCTGGGTAGACCTGTTGTCCCCCGCCGGCCTCAGCCTCTGCCTGCCCGGCTTGTGGGTAGACCTGTTGCCTCGGCCCCGTCTTGGCTTACCTACGACTGGCCTGTGGGTAGACCTGCTGCCCTGGCCGGCCTCGGCCTGCGGCCGACAGGCCCATTGGTAGACCTGTTGGCCTGGCCGGCCACGGCCTCTGCCTGCCTGGCTTGTGGGTAGACCGGTTGTCCTGGCCAGCCTTAGCCTCCGGCCGCCTGGCCCGCTGGGTAGACCTGTGTCCCTGGCAGACTGCGACCTCCAGGTGCCGGGGCCCTGGGTAGACCTGTTTTCTCGGCCCTGTCTTTGCTTACTTCCGCCCGGCTCATGCGTCGACCTGTTGTCCTGGACGGCCTTAGCCTCCGGCTGCCCGGTTCCGTGGGTAGACCTGTTGCCCTGGCCAGCCTCGGCCTTCAGGCGCTGTGCCCCTGGGTAGACCTGTTGTCCTGTCCGGATTCGGCCTCCAGGCGCCTGGACCCTTCGTTGACCTGTTGTACCCGGCGGGCCTCGGCCTCCAGGCGCCGGGACCATGGGGAGACTTGTTGCCCATGCCGGCCTTAGACTCTGGCCGACCGGCCTGTGGATAGACCTGTCTACCCAGAGACCCGGCGCCTGGAGGCCGAGTCCAGCCAGGGCCACAAGTCTAACCAGGGACCAGGCAATCGGAGGCTAGGGCCGGCCAGGACAACAGGTCTACCCACAAACCAGGCAGGCGGAGGCCGAGGCCGGCCAGGCCACAGGTCTACCCAGGGACCGGGCAACCGGAGGCTAGGGCCGGCCAGGACAACAGGTCTACCCACAAACCAGGCAGGCGGAGGCCGAGGCCGGCCAGGCCAACAGGTCTACCATCGGCCTGTCAGCCGCAGGCCGAGGCCGGCCAGGGCAACAGGTCGACCCACTGGACGGGCAGAGGAAAGCCAAGACGGGGCCGAGACAACAGGGCTACCCACAAGCTGGGCAGGCGGAGGCCGAGGCCGGCGGGGGACAACAGGTCTACCCAGGGGCCCGTCACTTGCGGCTGAGGCCGGCCAGGGCAACAGGTCTTCCCAGGGGCCGGGTGGCCGGAGGCTAAGGCCGGCCAGCACAGCAGGTCTACCCACGGGCCGGTCGGCCAGAGGCTAAGGCCGGCATGGGCAGCAGGTCTCCCCACGGTCCCGGCGCCTGGAGGCCGAGGCCCGCCGGGGACAGCAGGTCTACCCTGTGCCCCGGCGCCTGGAGGCCGAGGCCGGCCAGGGCAACAGGTCTACACAAGGGCCGAGCAGAGGTAAGCCAAGGCAGGGCCGAGACAGCAGGTCAACCCAGGGCCCCGGTGCGTGGAGGCCAAGGCCTGCCAGGGACACAGGTCTACCCACAGGGCCCGGTGGGCGGAGGCCAAGGACGACATGGACAACAGGTCTCCCTAAGGGCCCGGCGCCTGGAGGCCGAGACCGGCCAGAGACAACAGGTCTACCCACGGGCCGGTCGGCCGGAGGCTAAGGCTGGCCAGGGAGACAGGTCTACCCAGGGGCCAGGCGGAGGAAAGCCAACACGAGGCCCAGACAACAGGTCTACCCAGGGCCCCGGCGCCTGGAGTTCGAGGCCATCCAGGGCACCAGGTCTACCCACAGACTTGGCGCCTGGCGGCTGAGGCCGGCAAGGGCAACATGTCTACCCATGGGCCAGTCGGCCAGAGGCTAAGGCCGGCATGGGCAACAGCTCTCCCCACGGTCCCGGCGCCTGGAGGCCGAGGCCGGCCAGGGCAACAGGTCTACCCAGGGGCCGGGCGACCAGAGGCTAAGGCCGGACATGGAGACAGGTCTACCCAGGGGCCGGGCGGAGGAAAGCCAACACGGGGCCAAGACAACAGGTCTACCCAGGGCCTTGGCGTCTGGAGTCCGAGGCTGTGCAGGGAAACAGGTCTACCCCGAACTGGGCGCCTGGAGGCTGAGGCCTGCACGGACAACAGGTCTACCCTGGAGCCGGGCGCCTGGAGGCTAAGGACGGCCAGGGCAAAAAGTCTACCCACGAGGCCGGTCGGCCGGAGGCTAAGGAAGGCCATGGCAACAGGTCTACCCAAGGGCTGAGCAGAGGTAAGCCAAGACAGGGCCGAGACAACAGGTCAACCCAGGGCCCCGGTGCCTGGAGGCCAAGGCCCGCCAGGGACACAGGTCTACCCACAGGGCCTGGCGGGCGGAGGCCAAGGACGACAGGGACAACAGGTCTACACAAGGGCCGGTTGGCCAGAGGCCAAGGCCGGCCAGGACAACAGGTCTACCCAGGGGCCGGTTGGCTGGAGGCTAAGGCCGGCCAGGGAGACAGGTCTACCCGGGGGCCAGGCAGAGGAAAGCCAACACGAGGCCCAGACAACAGGTCTACCCAGGGCCCCGGCGCCTGGAGTCCGAGGCCATCCAGGGTACCAGATGTACCCACAGACTGGGCGCCTGGAGGCTGAGGCCGGCAAGGGCAACATGTCTACCCATGGGCCAGTCGGCCAGAGGCTAAGGCCGGCATGGGCAACAGCTCTCCCCACGGTCCCGGCGCCTGGAGGCCGAGGCCTGCCGAGGGCAGCAGGTCTACCCTGGGCCCCCGTGCCTGGAGGCCGAGGTCGGCCATGGCAACTGGTCTACCCAGCAACCCGGCGCCTGGAGGCCGAGTCCGGCCGGGGACAACAGGTCTACGAAGGGTCCCGGTGCCTGGAGGCCAAACCCGGCCAGGACAACAAATCTACCCACGGGCCCAGCGCCTGAAGGCCGAGGCTGGCCAGGGCAAGAGGTCTACCCACGGGCCGAGCGTAGGTAAGCCAAGACGGGCCTGAGACGACAGGTCTACCCCCAAGCCGGGCAGGCGGAGGCCAAGGCCAGCCAGGGACAGCAGGTCTACCCAGCGGCCCGGCGCCTGACGGCCGAGTCAAGCCAGGGCAACAGGTCTACCAACGGAGCTGGGCGGACGGAGGACAAGGCCGACCAGGAAAACAGGTCTACCCACGGGCTGGGTGGCCGGAGGCTAAGGCCGGCAAGGACAACATGTCTGACCATGGGCCGGTCATAGGTAAGCCAAGACGGGGCCAAGATGACAGGTCTACCCACAAGCCGGGCAGGCGGAGGCCGAGGCCGGACGGGGACAACAGGTCTACCCTGGGCCCCGGCGCCTGGCAGCCGAGGCCGGCCAGGGAAATAGGTCTACCCAGGTGCCGGGCGGCCGGAGGATAAGGCCAGACAGGGAGACAGGTCTACCAAGGGACCGGGCGGAGGTAAGCTAAGACGGGGCTCAGATAACAGGCCTACCCAGGACCTTTGCGTCTGGAGTCCGAGGCCATCCAGGGCAACAGGTCTACCCATGAACTGGGCGCCTGGAGGCTGAGGCCTTTCAGGAAAACTGGTCTACCCGGAGGCCGGGAGCCTGGAGGCTAAGACCAGCCAGGGCAAAAGGTCTACCCACGGGCCGGGTGGCCGGAGGCTAAGGCCGGCAAGGGCAACATGTCTACAGAGAGGCTCGTCGCCTTGACGCCGAGGCCGGCCAGGGAAACAGGTCTACCCAGGGGCCGGGCGACCGGAGGCTGAGGCCTGCCAGGACAACACGTCTTCCCTGGAGCCGGACGCCTGGAGGCTAAGGACGGCCAGGGAAACAGGTCTACCCACGGTCCGGGTGGCCGGAGGCTAAGGCCAGCAAGGACAACAGGTCTACCCACGGGCCGGTCAACCGGATGGCAATGCTGGCCAGGGCAACAGGCCTACCCACGGGCCGGGCGGACCTAAGCCAAGACGGGGCCAAGACAACAGGGCTAACCACAAGCCGGGCAGGCAAAGGCCGAGGCCGGCCGGGGACAAAAGGTCTACCCAGGGACCCGGTGCATGAAGGCCGAGGCCGGCCAGTGCAACAGGTCTACCCATGGAACTGGGCGGCCGGAGGCTAAGGCCAGCCAGGACAACAGGTCGACTCACAGTCACGGTGCCTGGAGCCCGCGTCCGGCCGGGCACAACAGGTCTACACACGGGCCCGGCGCCTGAAGGCCGAGTCCGGCCATGGCAAACGGTCTACCCAGGGGCTAGTCGGCCGCCGGCTAAGGCCGGCCAGCTCAACAGGTCTACCCACGGGCCTGACGCCTGGAGGCCGAGGCCGGCCAGGACAACAGGTCTACCCAGGCGTTATGCGGCCAGAGGCTAAGGCCGGCCAGAACAACAGGTTTACCCACGAGGCCGCTCTGCCGGAGGCTATGGAAGGCCATGGCAACAGGTCTACCCAAGGGCCGAGCAGAGGTAAGCCAAGACAGGGCCGAGACAGCAGGTCAACCCAGGGCCCCGGTGCCTGGAGGCCAAGGCCTGCCAGGGACACAGGTCTACCCACAGGGCCTGGCGGGCGGAGGCCAAGGACGACATGGACAACAGGCCTACCCAAGGGCCCGTCGGCCGGAGGCCAAGGCCGGCCAGGACAACAGGTTTACCCACGGGCCGGGCGGCTGGAGGCTAAGGCCGGCCAGGAAAACAGGTCTACCCATGGGCCGGTCGGCCAGAGGTCAAGGCAAACCAAGGCAACAGGTCTACCCACGGAGCTGGTTGGCCGGAGGCTAAGACCGGCCTTGGATGCCAGGCGCCGGGCCCCTGGGTAGACCTGTTGTCCCCCCGCCGGCCTCAGCCTCTGCCTGCCCGGCTTGTGGGTAGACCTGTCGCCTCGGCCCCGTCTTGGCTTACCTACGACTGGCCTGTGGGTAGACCTGCTGCCCTGGCCGGCCTCGGCCTGCGGCCGACAGGCCCATTGGTAGACCTGTTGGCCTGGCCGGCCACGGCCTCTGCCTGCCTGGCTTGTGGGTAGACCTGTTGTCCTGGCCGGCCTTGGCCTCCGGCCGACCAGCCCGTGGGTAGACCGGTTGTCCTGGCCAGCCTTAGCCTCCGGCCGCCTGGCCCGCTGGGTAGACCTGTGTCCCTGGCAGACTGCGGCCTCCAGGTGCCGGGGCCCTGGGTAGACCTGTTTTCTCGGCCCTGTCTTTGCTTACTTCCGCCCGGCTCATGCGTCGACCTGTTGTCCTGGACGGCCTTAGCCTCCGGCTGCCCGGTTCCGTGGGTAGACCTGTTGCCCTGGCCAGCCTCGGCCTTCAGGCGCTGTGCCCCTGGGTAGACCTGTTGTCCTGTCCGGATTCGGCCTCCAGGCGCCTGGACCCTTCGTTGACCTGTTGTACCCGGCGGGCCTCGGCCTCCAGGCGCCGGGACCATGGGGAGACTTGTTGCCCATGCCGGCCTTAGACTCTGGCCGACCGGCCTGTGGATAGACCTGCTGTGCTGGCCGGCCTTATCTTCCGGCCACCCGGCCCCTGGGGCTTAGGCCGGCCATGACACCAGGTCTACCCATGGGCCGGGCCGCCGGAGGCTAAGGCCAGCAAGGGCAACCTGTCTACCCAGAGACCCGGCGCCTGGAGGCCGAGTCCGGCCAGGGCCACAGGTCTACCCAGGGACCGGGCAACCGGAGGCTAGGGCCGGCCAGGACAACAGGTCTACCCACAAGCCAGGCAGGCGGAGGCCGAGGCCGGCCAGGTCAACAGGTCTACCATCGGGCCTGTCAGCCGCAGGCCGAGGCCGGCCAGGGCAACAGGTCGACCCACTGGACGGGAGAGGAAAGCCAAGACGGGGCTGAGACAACAGGGCTACCCACAAGCTGGGCAGGCGGAGGCCGAGGCCGGCGGGGGACAACAGGTCTACCCTGGGTCCGGCACTTGCGGCTGAGGCCGGCCAGGGCAACAGGTCTTCCCAGGGGCCGGGCGGCCGGAG